>NC_061839.1:16814605-16849605 GCF_019202785.1 Penaeus chinensis
AGAGAGAGAGAGAGAGAGAGAGAGAGAGAGAGAGAGAGAGAGAGAGAGAGAGAGAGAGAGAGAGAGAGAGAGAGAGAGAGAGAGAGAGAGAGAAAATCCTGGCGACGAGATCGAAGTCTCGCCGGTGGCTCCTGCGGAAGGTCCCTCCCAACACGTCTTCCATCACGCACCTTTGCCATAATCAATTATTCTTTTGTGTGGATATCCGGCCCGAGATATCCGACGAGTTACGCACGCCAGCGACGAAAACAGGCGTTCAAAAGAAAAATATCGAGCAGTAGGAATGTTACCGCACGCATAATGTGTCTCAGCGGCGGCGAACAACCAATTCCAGTTACTGTAATTTATCATATGCGAGATAAAAGCATCGGTCGATTATCGAGCTTATTTCGAGGATGTCCTGGGCAGTTGGGGGGAGGGGGAGGGGGAGGGGGAGGGGGTGGGGGTGGGCTAGAGGGAGGAAGTGAATGTTTGTTGCACTATCCTTCTCTCATTCGTAACGTAAGGCCGTTTGCCAAGCCCAGTGGGAATAAATAAAAGAGATGATAATCTGGAGAAAGTAAGCAATAGGGTGAAGATAATGATAAAGACAGGGGAAGGGGCGAAATGAGCACTGAATGAAAGGGGGAGGGGGGCAGTAGGGGCGTGTGGGGGTACTATCACGCGTTCTGCATTTTACTATCGACCATTTGCCGCCGATCTTACCTCCTACGGCTCCATTATTTTACAAACCTCCCAACAGAGTCAAAACGGCCTCTCCATCTCAATTATAGTCGTCATATTCTTTACCAGCGACGAAATATGGCCGCCATGAAAGAAAATTTCAAAATTATAGCTAAAACTTCCTCCCTGTCTGTAAACGCGCTGGCAAGCCCGGGCCCAAAAAATCGTGCCATAAACTAGGAGCTCATGAAGGCGTGGCTCTAACAGTTCCATTGTCTATGCTGGCGGGCATTATCTCGGGTCCTGGCGGCGCGTTACCGCACCTCCTCTCCAGATTACAATCCAGTCGGGAGGAGTTCAAATAAACGGAAACTGGAATTCAAAGCCCAACTGCCGCTGTGATTTTCACTTTCGGCCCGCGGTGAAAAGGCGGCGGGATGTAAAGCATAAAACCCTTCTTAATCCCGGCTACCATCAGTCGGCAGTAAAAGAAAAATTATGGCGCAATGAACATGTTTCCGACTACCCTCCTCGTTGGGCAAATGGCGTCGAGATGCAGTCGACTTTATCGGTGTGAAATCACTTTGAAAATTGGCCATCAAGCGTCTCCCGGGGCCGCGGCGTGTATATCTGGCGGCTCGTTAACCTGTGCTCACCTGGTAATCCGGGCTAATGTAGCGTAGAAAAACACTCCCGCTGCTGGCGTATTTCATGTGGCTCCCTCTCCCCTCCCCCATCTCCCCTCCTCCGCCCCCTCCCCTCCCTCAGCTTTGTCTTCTCTCTCTTCCGTGACTCCCTCGCGCGCTCCGTCTTGTGAACTATAGATCGATTAGACGATATCTATCGCCATTTTTGTTTGTTCTGCCACCTGCTCACGTCTCTGGAGATCCAGTGGATTTATAAGCTTTATCGAACTGTTGGTTCGGGTGAATCCATCTGACGTAACTCATCCTTAAAAACTTATATGTTGTCTTATAGAAAGATGACCATATTTACTAATAACGCCCTCAGTATTAACGCAGCACCAGCCAGAAGGGGCTACTTCCCTCCCTCACGAACTGGGTCTTCCCTTCCTTTGTTTCCTACACATCCGAACTAGCTTAACCGCCCAAGTAAGCGATGCCGTCAACACCATTAACACCACCGCCGTAGACACCAAGCCGCTCGCGTGGGGCGCGGCGCGGATAAGGCCGCCGTCACCATCGGCGGCAGACACAAGCGGGGCTCGGGAGGAAGCTGCTTGGCTGATTCCGGGGAATCGTTGTCATCTGCAAATGGATGCCAACTTGGCCGCTGCTTATGATTGGAGGTAATGGGTGGCGGGAGCTTGGTAGCAGCTTACAACCCCCCCCCCCCCCCCCCCGACGTACCAAGACTAAGGAGGGATTGGGGTGAGGGTACCTTCGGGGGAAGGGGGGAGAGGGGACGTATAACTCCCACACCACTATACATCTTAAGGTAATCATGGCGGGACAACAACCCCGACACGGCCAAGGGAAGAGAATAGAGATTCAGGAGGAAATGGGAAGAGCAGATCAGGGGCCGATGAGGACGGGATAATTGAGATTTGGGAGGAGGAGGAGAAACCTAGAGAACGCCGCACGATATACGAGGGGATATATCGTGCGCCAGGTGGGGAGCCTCCGCCGCCCGACAGCGTTCCTGCCTGCGCTGTGCTGGGGAAGGAGGCGGCGAGGGCGACAGGGTTCACGGCGGCGACAGCGCCAGTGGGACTCCTGAAGAGCGAGGAGGCAAGAGAGCAGGGATGGGCTGGGAGGTCGCTCAACTCCTTCGTATGCTATGTAACTCACCGGCTTTGCTAGTGACGAAGTAATCTACCGTAATAACTGAAACGATTTAGGATGTTTTGATTATAAAATAAACAGATTTTTTACACTCGCTTCCTACTGCATATCAGAGCCCTTGGCCAAAGACGGCTTCGCAAACTGTTGCAATGAAAGCTACGTGATCAGCTAAGCGCGGACGCAACTGATTGCCATCCACTTTACAGGACACGAGGCTGTACCCATTTCTACAAAATAATGGTGAACCTAAGGCTGTGTGGGGGGTCGTAGGGGGGCCGCAGGGGGCGTGAAAGGTGGCAAGGGCGTCGGTGCGAGGCGAGAGGGAGCGGCGCCCCTGCTCCCCTGGGGGTCGTTACCTCCGGGCCGTCGACCCAACTCTTCTACCTACTCCGCTATTTCTCTCTCCCTGCCTGCCTACCTTCTCTCTCTCTCTCCCTCTCCTCTCCTCTCCTCTATGTTTCCTGTTTCTCTATGTATATGAAGTGCCTCATCCCCTACCAAAAAAATACACGCTCAGTCCACAAATTCCCCAAATTCCGCCGAAGACATCGACCTTAAAATGTGGAAAAGGGAAAAAGAAATGAACGCCAAACGGCTAACTTCGTCACATTGGCAACAACGGCCAACTTGCCCCCTGGAACCAGCCCCATCGTCAATACCTTGGCCATCCCGCCGAAACTTGAGGCGGTCCTGCAACGGCTCTCGCCATCCATCCCGCCCATCCCTCAGTCCTTCGAGGCGCACTTTCCCCGCCGTTACCCGCCGTCCCAGCACACCACTCGGGGAGCCAGCAGCACCCGGCCGTCCATTTCAGGCCCGCCAATGACCTCTCCCAGCTCCTTGCAAGCGCGTCTCGTCACCGCAGCCCCCCCCCCCCCCTCCCTCCTGCTAGGCCCTTCCCCGGCCTGGATCATCCGTCTCAAAAATTCATCGCGTCGCCGGTATTTCAGGCGGTAGCGACGAGGCTCCAGAGTAAAATTGCATTAGCGCGCGAGGAGGCACTGGCTTAAATTCCTCTTCACTCGGACCTCTAACTTTCTAACGTCTGCTGGGGGGAAAAAGTCGCCCAAGTTTGCCTAGGAGAGCGAAGATCACCTGTTAAATAGATCCCAGTGTCAGGCTGGTTGCCGATCAAAGTCACTCGACCACCTGAAGGGCGAAGGCAAGGGATAAGTGAGAAAGGCAGAGTTTGCCATGGGCAGCGTAGGAAGTAAGAAGCGTGCGTGCGGTAAAACGATTGATATTATGAAAGTGACAAAACAGATACAGTAAACAAAAGAAAAAAAGCGAGGAAAAACTGAGGGAGAAGATCAAGCCAGCAGCAACAGGATGGACGAAGAAGAAAAAGCTTAAGTCTTTCAAAAAAAAAAAAAAAAAAAAAAAAAAAAAAGAAGAAAAAAAAAAAATTAATATATGTAACAGCAAAACTTTAACAGCAAAGAAGAATGGTAAATGTTTTCCCAAGGAGCACTGCGAGTATCAGGAAAGTCTTCAATTACTGCAAATCCCCCGAGCGTCTCATCCTGAAGGCGGGGCTGCTGAGGCTGGAAAGGGTAGGGGTGAGGGTCTGCGTTCCTGGAAGGATGTTATGTTACCGGGATGTCAATAAATGTGTATTTACGTAGACAAGGGCCGAGGATAATATATGTTTGAAAAGTTCTTCACATCACCATCATTTATTTAACATATGGCTTTTTCCCGCATGACAACATGATTTTATACCATCAGTATTCGCTTAACTTAAATGGAACAGTGAATCAGAGCACAAGGAACAAACGCCAAGGAGGTGGCACAAGAATCAGGAGGAGGAGACGCGGCTGCCCCTCGCCGTCCCCTTCCCCGACAAGAGCGCCCTCTCGCCGGGCGTCCAAACGGGAGAGCTCATCATCATTGCCAGATAACAACGTCATCAGCTCAAGCTTCGGTCAAGACGGCCAAGTAAGGCCGGCGAGAAATGAAGGAAGGGTTCAATTGTGGCAAGTCCTGGCGGCCGCGGCGAGGCTCAGGGGCTCAGAGGGGAGAGGGAAGAGGGGCAGATCGGCAGGGACAGTCTCAGCGCTGCGTCACATATTGCGGATTTAAGTCCAGGGGATGTAGTGCGCCTACCGTCTTTATTTATTTCGCCATTATGGACGAAGCGTATCAATACGGCCCGTCTCTCCTTACTCCCCGCTCCACAAAGCTTAATACATTATGGAGTATGCCTTCATCCCAGCCTCCGCCTCTCCCCTTCCTCTCCCCTTATCTCAGTCTCCGCCTCCCCCTCCTCTTCTTCCCATATCCCAAGCCTCCGCTTCTTCCTCTTCCTCTCCCCCTATTCCCAGCCACCGCCTCTCCCTCTCCCCTCTTTCATTATTTTAGCCTCCACCTTACACTCTTCCTCTTTCCTTATCCAAACTCTCCGCCTTTTCCTCTTTCTCTTCCTCTATCCCAGTCTTCGCCTCTCCCTCTCTCCCCTTTCTTTATTTTAGCCTCCGCCTTACTCTCTTCCTCTTCCCTTATTCCAACCTCCCCGTCTCTTCTCTTCCTCTTCATATTCCCCTCTTCCAGCCTCCGCCTCTGTCTCTCCCCCTCCCCCTCCTTACCCCAGCTTCCTCCTCTCCCTTTTCCTACCCCCTCCCCCAGCCCCATTCCCACCAATAACACTTCAAGTGGCGCGGCCTCCGTCTAGCACCGTCTCCAAGTCGTGCCAAACACCTCAAGCCACATATATATCTCTTTATCTGCCAATCTCTGCCATCATGAAAAGATATAATGAAATAAAATACAAAATACAGCGAGACATAACTGAAGTGCCCGAGTTAAAATAATCATCACGTTTCCAGTTTATAAAGAGATGTGCTGGGTTCACACGTCAGAAGTTTCCCAGCATACACCCCACAGCCTCATGCTGGAGGACACCCCGGCATTTCGGCTGCTTCTCCCCAAGTTTCTCGGGTCATTCGATCACCGTCCTCACTACACGACCTGCCTGACAACAAACAAGGAGAACCTGAAATAATTCGGAGTGCCGACCCGAGTCTCCCGCCACAGTGCCTCCCAATAATGGTTACGAAAGAGCGGGGAGAATGAAGTAGTGAAGGCACTCGAGGTCGGGAAGGGGCGAGAAAAGGGAGAGGGAGTAGAGGGGGGGGGGGGTCGCGAGAGGAGAGGAGAAGAGGGGAAAAGAGGGGAGGAGTGGGGAGAAAAGATGAGGAGAGGAAAGGGAGCGCGAGGGAGGATAGCGATGGTTCAGTTCGGGATCAAGGACAGGAAAGCCCTGGTTAGGAAGGGTTGGTCGCGTGCGCTTGCTTGGCTTGTTTCGCCATCGGCAGGACCGCGTCATATGCTGGGCCTAGTTAAGGATTGTCGTCGCCGATGAGCGGAGAGTAGGCAGCAGAGAACAAAGACGTAGTGCGGCCCCACAACACCATGTTTACACTTCGCGCCGCCATTCCCTCCGAGTTAAGAAGGTTCCAGGGACCGGGGGAAACTCCATCCGTGATCAACAAAGCCATAACCGTAAGTCTAGTGGCGGATGCGGGAATCGCCAGACTCCAAGATTTTCTTTCCAGCAATCCTGGAGCGGCGAGCCCGGCTGCTGGGAACGACCCTCGGGGAATTTTGGAATTTTCCGCCCTGGATCAAAATTACAATCATCTGACGCGTTTTCTATGTTGTATAACTAGAAGAAAAGTTTAAAAATTCACTCTAAAAAGAAAATGTGAAATTCTCCGATCAGCACGACCTTTTCCTTCCAAGTAAATCCATCCAGAATCTTCAAAAATATACGTTAAAGATTCTTTCTGTTCCAGTCTCTGCCTTTATTACATATGGTATTTTCACGCTCTCGTTACCGGTTCTAAGGTGAGGAAGGAAAGTTAAGACGAGGAACAACACCCGATGAAAGGGGGCGAGGAGAGAGAGGGAAAGCCGAGAAGAGAGGAAGGAGGAGGAGAGGGGGAGATGTAAAAAAGAGAAGGGAAGAGTTCCAATAAAGCAAGACAAACACACACAGATACGTATTAAACTGAACCTCAAAACAAAATAACAATCGGAAATTTGGTCAACAAAGCAGCAGAAAATCCCTGTATGCTAAGCGGGCGAATAAGAAATTCGTGCGATGAAAATATCTCGGGTAAAAAAAAAAGAGAAAAAAAAAAATAATAAAAAATAAAGAAAAAAATAAAGAGTGGAACTTTGGCTGGGAAACATCGGAGGGGAACGAGGGGAAAAGAACCAGGAACTGTGGGTTACTTGGTAGATGCTTCGCGGGAGAAAAAAGAAATGGGCTTTATCAGAAGAACACACACACACAAAAAAAAGATAATAAGGGGTGACCAAAAAAAAAAAAAAAAAGAAGAAAAAAAGAAAATGGAAAAAGTATGTGTGGAGAATGTGAAGATTTCCCGCCCATGCGACAACAGAGACTAGTATGAAAAGTAATGTAAGCATGCATACTTACGGGGGGTAACAGCTACAGATCAACGAGTGTTTTGTGAGAGACCTAACCGATGCTGGGCTTCGGACTCTGCCGACAAAATAACTAAACGTCGAGGAAAAAAAAAAGAAAGAAACGGGAGACGAAAAAGACAGAAAGAAGAAAACACACAACATAACAGATTTGGCCATGGATTTCTGGTGTCTCTTGTCTCGCTGCAAGGCCTGCAATAATGGCCTTCTAACCTCACATTATCCCCTAGAGACATATACTACGGCTGAAGGAGGAGGGGAGGAGGGGAAGGAGGGGACGGGAAGGGAGGGGAAAGGAGGGGATGGGATGGAAAGGGAAAGTAGAGGCGAAGACGGGAGAAATATATCAGAGAAAGAGTGTGTGTGTATGTGCGAGAGAGAAAAGAAGAGAGAGAGAAGAGAGAAGAGAGGAAACAAAGAGAGATAGATAGATTGACAGATAGTTGGATAGATAAAGAGAGAAAAAGGAGATAGATAGATTGACAGATAGTTGGATAGATAAAGAGAGAAAAAAGATCTACAAACGAGGTCTTTGTGATGTTTCAAGTGTTTGGGATAATAAAGGACGAGAGACATAAAACGCTGCCAAGTATAAGGAGGAAGATAAACACAGCCGAAGAGTAATATCCATAACATTTTCTTCAGCCGGCAAGAAGCAGAGCCGAAAAACAGAAGAAAAAAAGAAGGACGAACGAAGCAAACACGAGAAAAAAAAATAAAGAAGAGGATGCAGCAAAACAAAAAAGAAACGACGACGAGAAAGAAAGAAGGAACAGTAGCAGAAAGAAAAAGTAGAGAAGAGGAAGAGGTAAAGCAGCAGCAGATATTAAAAAGCAACGGATAGGAGGAAGTAAAGAAGAAGAAGCGGCAAAGAAAATGAATGAAAGAGGAAGAAGAAGAGAGCGAGGAAGTTGTGAAGGGCAAGGCAAGAGGCAACTATAGAGGGAGTCTTGATGTGCATGCGAAGGCGAAGAAAAGAGCGGGACCAGCAAGGGGAACAATAAATGAGAACAAAAAAAAGGACACTGAAATGGAAAATAAAAATATCTAGGATGAAGGAAAAGGAAAAGAGGTAGACGGAGAAAGACGGGGGGAATTAGGAAGAATGAGAATAAGCGGGAAGGAAAAGGGGAGAGTAGGAGGGGATAAACAGAGGGGATGGAGGGGAGTAGGGAGAGAGTAAAAGAGAGTAAGATAGAATATGAGAGAGAGAGAGAGAGAGAGGGAGAGAGAGAGAGAGAGAGAGAGAGAGAGAGAGAGAGAGAGAGAGAGAGAGAGAGAGAGAGAGAGAGAGAGAGAGAGAGAGAGAGAGGGGGGGGGGGGGGGGGGAGAGGGAGAGAGAGGAAGAGAGGAAGAGAGAGAGAGGAATAGAGAGAGGGAGAGAGAGAGAGAGAGAGAGAGAGAGAGAGAGAGAGAGAGAGAGAGAGAGAGAGAGAGAGAGAGAGAGAGAGAGAGAGAGAGAGAGCCGTATGAGTGTGGCAAACAAAAAGTTGGTAATGGCAGTGTGGTTGTTGGAGCTGTGGGTTCTCAGGAACGTCCACAGTGGGGAGGGAACCTAATGGCCTGCACCGTCGGAAGTTGGCCGGGGAAGATTAAAGTTTGGGGACAGACAAAAAGGACAATGGGGGAATGGAACTCGTCTCTTGAAACAACAATAGCATTGCTGGTGGGGACATGTTTCTCCAATATAATTCATTCCTCGTCGCCCCTATCGAGAGCATACGTCTCCCGGGCTGCCTTATGCTGCGCCGCACACTGGGGGCGGGGGAACGGGGAGGTGGGTCGGTGAGTGGGGAGGCGGGTGAGTGGGTAGGTGGGTGAGTGGGCAAGTGTGTGAGTGGGCAAGTGAGTGAGTGGGTAGGTGAGTGAGTTGGCAGGTGGTGAGTGGGCAAGTGGGTGAGTGGGCAAGTGGGTGAGTGGGTAGGTGGGTGAGTGGGTAGGTGGGTGAGTGGGCAAGTGAGTGAGTGGGTAGGTGAGTGAGTGGGCAGGTGGGTGAGTGGGAAGTGGGTGAGTGGGAAGTGGGTGAGTGGGAAGTGGGTGAGTGGGAAGTGGGTGAGTGGGAAGTGGGTGAGTGGGTAAATGAGTGAGTGGGCAGGTGGGTTGGTTGGGAGGAGAGAAAGGGTATCGGAGGCTATGGCAAGAGATAATAAAGGCGATACAGCTCCACAGAAAGACTAAAGAAATATCTACACTAAGAAAATGACACAGAAATGTTAGATAGATAGATAGATAGATAGAGATAAACACTGCCATTAACAAACACAGATACTCTATATTAAATAAAACGTTGGTACAGAGTTGCTGCCACACACGCTAGGTAACAGTTAGAGAAAAAAGCTGTAAATTCTTTCTATGGGCTCACCAACAATTTACATCTCGTGTGTGAATTTCTTTACGCCGGGGCACATGTGAGCAGATCAATAAGCGAGTACCAGGAGAGTAAAGGCCTTTATTGTGCGGCGAAAATGTTTAGCTGTTGTGGAAACAAATAATTATTCCTAAGACTGACAGGAGGACGACTTGCACCGCCAAAAAAAAAAAAGGGGGGGGGGTCAGACCTAAAAACACATTTACAAGCGAAACAAAGACAAAATTGGTGAGCCAAGTGTATGTTAAATCAGTGGAGTAAGCTGGTGTAGAGGGTGGGAGAAGGACGGGCAGGGAGAGGGCGGAGGGAGGGAGGGGGGTGAGGGCACCCGGGCGTCCAGGGCGGGTTGGGCACAGCGGGCGGCCCATGCCTGGAATGTTGGGCCCCACCATCGCCTGCCTCCCAGCCACACCTGCAACGCCAACAATACTTCTCCAACAACTAGCCTCTCTCCGTGATTGACTATATGCGCCTTTCGGAATGCAGGAATTCTAGGACTTTGTGTGCCGTTTCAGAAATTGTGTCGCCAGATGAAGATGCCGAACTTGCACAAGGTCTACGAAGGAGGTAGAATGGCATGGGCTGGGCGCGAGAGAGAGGGGGGAGGGGGAGGGAGAGAGAGAGAGAGAGGGAAAGAGAGGGAGAGAGAGAGAGAGAGAGAGAGAGAGAGAGAGAGAGAGAGAGAGAGAGAGAGAGAGAGAGAGAGAGAGAGAGAGAGAGAGAGAGAGAGACACACGAGAGAGTAGGGGGGGGGGGGGGAGAGTGCGTGTGTGTGTGTGTGTGTGTGTGTGTGTGTGTGTGTGTGTGTGTGTGTGTGTGTGTGTGTGTGTGTGTGTGTGTGTGTGTGTGTGTGTGTGTGTGCGAGTGCGTGTGTACGTGTGCGTGCGTGTGTGTATGTGTATGTGTATGTGTATGTGTATGTGTATGTGTATGTGTATGTGTATGCATATGTGTGTGTGTGTGTGTGTGTGTGTGTGTGTGTGTGTGTGTGTGTGTGTGTGTGTGTGTGTGTGTGTGTGTGTGTGTGCGTGCGTGCGTGCGTGCGTGCGTGCGTGTGTGTGTGTGTGCGTGTGTGTGTGTGTGCGTGTGTGCGTGTGTGTGTGTGTGTGTGCGTGTGTGTGTGTGTGTAGGTGCATGTGCGCGTGTTTTAGTTCGACACGTGCGTGTGCGTGTGCATAAGTGTGCGAGCGTCCGTGCCCAAGGAGAGGCAAGGAACAATGCGAAGGACTGCCAAAGAGCCAGCCAAACCTGGCGGCCGCTCGACCTCTTATTTGCCTAAATGAAGACATTATTTGTGCAAGGGAAACTAAGCGACGCGGCGGAGTTCTGCGAGTCATCCAGGGGCATCAATTACTGTCCTGGTGTCAGGTGTACACAATCATGCACCAGCATCCGCCGTCCCTCGTGTCAGGTGTGCCGGGCCCTACATCAACCCGCATTGCCGCGGTGTCAGGTGTACATAATCGGGCACCAGTACATGCCACAGGGGAGGGGAGGGATAGAGAAGAGAAGAGAAGAGAAGAGAAGAGAAGTGAGGTGAGAAGAGAGAGGGAGAGAGGGAGGGAGGGAGGGACATGTATATTTTAACCGACCCATTTATCGCTCCATAAAGCAATCTAATATCTGACGTTCTCGCAAATATGCATAATCTGAGGAACCTAGTTAACCCCATTACAGCAAGTGAACGAAATTCTCTGCCGAACTATGATCCACTAACACACAGTTCCTCTCTCTTTTTTCTCATTTTTTCATTTTTATCTCTCCTCCCTTCTTTCTTTCTTTCTTTTCTTCCCTTTTCCTTCCTTCCTCCCATCCTTTCTCTCTCTTCTCTCCTTCGCTCTCTCCATTTCTCCCTCCCTTTTGTCCTTCCAGCCCTTCTCTCTCTCTCTCTCTCTCCTGCTCACCGCCCCTCCCTCCCTCCCTCCCTCCTTCCCTTTCTCCTTCTCTCTCTCTCTCTCTGTCTCCTCCCTCCTTCCTTCCATCCCTCCCTCCCTGGCCCTCAAAAATTAATCGCCGCGTATCACCGGAAGTAAAACCGAATAACGCGCTCAGCTAAACCACCCTTCACAGACCTGCACTAAAACATAATTCCTCATATATAAACCTTCAATTACGGCCATTACTTACGTCATAAACCCGGCCGGCCAAAATCCTCGCCAGGCAGATTTCGTTTGACATGCCCCATAAAACCCGGCCATTCCCAGGTAGTGGATTGTAAAACGGAAAGCCTTCCCATTGACAACTCTTTAATTACCAAAATGACGGAAAATTACGACCGTGAGCCACATGTAACAAAGCTCCTGACAACCCTTTAATTGGTTTAACTGCAATAACAACAACCAATTAATTGTCTAAACTGCAATTACATCCATCAGACAACCCGACGCTGGGACGCGACCAACGACTGCGTAACGCACTCTCGCACCCATTACAGCACCTTCCCAGCACTAACACACCCATTCCGCCCTCTCCCGACTCTCCAGACTGCCCCCCCACCCCCACCTCTCTCTCTCTCTCTCTCTCTCTCTCTCTCTCTCTCTCTCTCTCTCTCTCTCTCTCTCTCTCTCTCTCTCTCTCTCTCTCTCTCTCTCTCTCTCTCTCTCTCCGATTCGCAGCTGTCCAAGAAATCATCTGAGCGCGTCACAGAGGGAGCTTTAATTTAATCGCATTATCACTGATGCAGCTGCGGCCCCGTCACTAATCGGCTCATTAAATTCTCATCGCACGGATTCTTTCGACGCCTTCACCATATCTCCCGCTCGCACCATAAACACCAGACGCATCGCGGCGAGGCCGATTCGCCACCGGCCGACACCACCACCTACGACTAGCCTTGTCCTGCTCCATCGCTCTTTTTTTTCCCTCCTTCCATCTTTCTTCACTTCTACTCCTTCCTCATTTCATTTCCCTTCTCCCCTTCTTCCACAGTGTCCTTCCACCTTCCTTCTCTGCCCTTCCCCCCTCTTCCTCCTCCCATCCATCTCCCTCCGCCCTTCAGCTCTCCTAGGAAACTCGCAGCAGTACTCATTTTCGCCCACTCGCACACACTCACCCCACTCGCTCAGCGTCGCCGTCCTCCTCGCAAAGAAAGGGAAAAAAGGACGACTACCGAGAGGCTGACACGTTGAAGGACGGCCGACAACACGAGCACGAACTTGTGACGGTAATGGCGCGATTGTCGGCCGCTGGTGAACCTGATGACAAAGGTGATGACCGGGATAATGATGATGACGGGGCCTGATGACTGTGATAGCGGCGAAGGTGCGCCTCACGACCTTGGTCTAAGGAGGGGGAGGGGAAGGAAAGGGGAAGAGGGAAGGGCGAAGGGGAAGGGGGAGGTAGTTCCACGCCCAGACAACAGGACTTGGATTATCATATTCGGTATTATCATATCTCTTTTACACGGTCTCTGCTTCTTACCCTTCCCCTCCCCCTCTCCTACACCCGCTTCACAAATATAATCTTGTGCAAGGGAAACATTGCTTCACACCCCACTCTCCCTCCCTTCCTCCCTCGTCGGGACATTCGCCAATCGGTCGCCTTGCACGGGTAGCGAGGAGGATGTAGGTGGGGAGGGGGGAGGGGAGGGCAGCAGAAGGACGTGCTGGAGAGAGAACGACTTACCGGTCACACCTGCCGCCTCTACTCCCCTGCGTCACGCTGGATTACGTACCTGGGGAAGAAAAGCGGAAATTAAAAGAAGTTCCCTGGGTCCCACTAATGATGGTAACTACTGAGAATACTACAGTAAGTACCTTTACTACTATTAACGACAAGAATGTGGGATTGTAAAACTAACAATACTAATACTATTAACAATAAGGGTAATAATAATTACAAGAATAACAATAATAATAACAAAAACAACAACAATAATAATAACAAAAACAACAACAATAATAATAAGTAATAGCAGTAGTAATAGTAATGGTAGATTGGTAATTAAGCTAATAATAAAAAAAAATCAGTAAACTATAACTGCTACAACGATCCTTATAATACAGATGGTAACACTGTCGGTGGTGATAACACCAAACTGCAGTCAAGTCTCATATGTACCGTAAAAAGCAACAACAATGAGCTGATCGCCCTCATCACAATGCTAAACAAACGACAAGTCCGGCCAGCGACTTCCTGCCTCGGTCTTCCCCAACCCAAATCCTCCACCAAGAGGACTCCTGAGCACATGCAATATCCTGCACCGGCTCTCTGCGTGACCTAGACCCCGGCGTCGGCTCGGTCCAGCTCCCGGGCTCCCCCGCCGTCGTAAAATGCAAATCTTTTCCTGCAAGTAACGAAGGCTCGCCATTACGCCCCGCCGACTGCACACCGAACTCACCTTCTGCGCCGCCTCGCTCTCCCGGAATCGGCTCGCACGCAGGCTCACACCCACGCCCATTCATGAATCAAAATAGAAAAAAAAAAAAAAAATCTATCACCCTAGTAAATCACATAAAGGTAGAGGGCTGCATTGGCATCGCGCTAAGAGTGAAAAAGTCCGTAATCTCGCCCGGCTGACCAATTGCTCTGGAAGTCACGCCACGACCCTAACTACTTAATGAGCCGGCCCATCAGCGCGCCCATAGGTCCGCGCCGGCAAACAGCTCATCCTCGCGATGTTAAACAATTCCCGCCTGCACTACGAAAGCGCTGATGGCCGCGCCAGGCATTATTCCCCGTCCCGGCTATTAACCAGTCCACGCCCTGGCTAATGTTCCGGCCAAATGACGCTAGTGATCAGCCGAGAGCCCGGATGAGGCATCACACACAGCCTACGCTTCACGGAATTTAAGCGGAGGAAATATGCGACGACGATAAATACATCTGAGTGGAGTGGCTGCAAGGGGAGAGGGCAGGGAGGGGCGGGGGCAGGAGGAGGGGGGGAGGGGCAGAAGAAGGAGGGGGAGAGGAGGGGTAGAGGTAGAAGGAGAGGGAGAGGAGGGGAGGGGAAGGGGCAGAAGGAAGAGGGGAACGGCGTCTAATACGTTAAACACATAACATCATATATAAAAAAAAGATAAATCCACAAAAGAACAGCATGAATAAACCAGCATACTCGAGGGCAATCTGGCGAGAGGGCACCGCGTGGTTCGATTCATTACTTAGAAGTGGCAGGAGAATGCAGGGGTTACGGCCGCGCAATTAAGCCATAAAGATTGAGCGCGCAAAAACCCATGTCGCAGGATTCCGCCACATTACTCCACGCCGCCGCAGCCACTCTGCCTCTAGCATCAGCCACGCCTAAGACACTCTATTCAGGGCCACATGCGTTCTGTTCATTCTTTTACATACTCTGAAAAAGCGTATATATATTTTTTCTCTCTTACCCATCTTTATCCAACGTCTCTTTTCGCCCCTGCAACCATAACCTTACTCGACCTAACAAATCCACATCACTGCTCTTTTTCCATCACGTTATAGCATCTTTGCATGCATTCCCTCTGTGCATTTACTCCTTCATGGCACATATCTTCCGCCCTCTTGGTTACGGCCCCACGCCACCTCCCCCTCCCTGCTCCGCGTGCCCCCCCCCCCCCCCCCCCCTCGCAGCTGCGGCACTCCCTCCCGCATGCCCACACACAGGCTGCGTCTCCCCCTGCTAAACTATCATAACCTATCACGCTCAACACCTAAAAACTTTACAATTAACGACACACTTAAATTAAACCGCCATAATTAGGCAAAAATCTCTGGCATGTTCCAGGAAAATAATTCTTACTTACGAGATATTGCGATTAAAGAGGAAGAGAGATGATCAGCTGCGGATAAACTTATTTGGAAAATTAAATCTCCTTAATGTCAGTAGAATTAAGACCGGTGTGTTTTATCGTCTGCTCGTAGGTGGCCGGCGGGCGAACTCAGACACCGAAGGACTTTTGCATTCATTCTTAACGGATATTATTACCATCCAACCCGACTCCCTGATGACAATATGTACTTACTCATCTATGAGACCGTTAAATTACCCCACACCGGCTAATTACAAGGTAGGCATGTGATTAAACATGAAAGGGCCATGCATTGATCAGTCAACGAGCGGTCTAGTTTTGCAATGTTCCGACGCAGTCAGGAAGCCTACGCTGCCCACAAAAAGCTGCCATCCATACCAATAAATCTCTCTATCTTGTCCTAGGCTGTTCAATCGTTCCAAAACTTCCTTATTCATGTTATTTGTTCGGCGTCGACAACCGGCGAGCCCTCAGTGGCGGCATCATATATTGGACATTCCAGTAACCTCCTATTTTTTTCTCTCTCTCTTTCTTGTTAGAGCCAAGGCCCGCCCATCGCCCGTGCAATTCCATCTCTCGTGTCGCTGGAAACACGGACTATTTCTCCTCCCTTTCCGGATTCTCCCACAGGAGCCCCGCTACCACGAGTCCTCCCGCAGGTCCTCACTTACCACATTAACTCACAATTACCTGGGCGTACTCACCGTCCCCCGCCTCTCTGCTGCCTCTCCGCCCCTCCTTGGACAAAAATCTGGAGAAGGTTGCTAGGGGATCCCGCCTGCTAATAAAGTCAACGTGGCCATTTTCCCAACAGCAGAGAAGGTTTTACCAGCCCTTAATAATCTAGGTGAATAATACTGTCTTGCCCCGACTCCCTCGATTTAACAGACTGTGGCACTCTTCCGGACCCTTGAACTCTTATCTTTAATGCCTACATTATTTCCAGGTTTGTGTGTATGAGTGGGAGGAGGACGGGGGGGGGGGGGGGTACCAAGCAAGGTATCCTGCCGAAGGGATTATAAACCCAAATACTCACTGACTGAGCCAGACAGTGGTCACTAGCCTTATCTGATACCGCCTTTCCAGCACGCTAATGATGCAGACTGTTTTCGTCATGTTAAAAACAGATCCCGTTCTCTATATCGGTGTAGATATACATTCTTAATACAGATTTTCTTAAAGAAAGGACTCGTTCGACCACGTAAAGGAACTGAATGGGGGAACTTGTAATAAAATACATTAATATCGCGAAAAAGAACAAAAAGTGATACCCGTTTTCCCCCTCCGACTCTCCATCCCTCCTTCCTTTCTTTTCGTATGTATGTATATATATACATATATATATATATATATATGTGTGTGTGTGTGTGTGTGTGTGTGTGTGTGTGTGTGTGTGTGTGTGTGTGTGTGTGTGTGTGTGTGTGTGACCGCGCGTATTATTCCTCCGAGTTTGGCAAATAATTTCCAAGGATCATCTCTCAGAGTCCTCCTCCCATGCCCCCATCCCCGGAGCGTTCCAGCATCTTGCCCGAGCCATCACGGGGGACTTACCTGAACCCTCACGCTATCACCATTTCAAGCACAAAAACTTCAGCGCCAAGAACCAACGGCGCTAAAACCAACGACCGCTCCCCTCTCTCCATCCCTCTTGGTTCTTGCACAAAGATGATGACCTTTGGGGCCAGTGCATGTATCACTCATGGCTATTTTGGTCATTATTCCACAACACCTCTTTCCCAGGACACTACTGTCGCTGTTCGATTTGCTGCCACAGCGTCTGTAGCCCACGTACCACATGGTAACGTCCTCCTCATAAAGTATGAGACCTGCCGACTCCTGACGCATGTAGCATGGGATCAACGTATGGGTGGTGCTCTTGCCTGTGTCCTCTTTGGAAATTCCACACCTCTACAAGCAACAAAAGATAACCACCATTATAGCTCTCTGCAGCTGCCCGTAGCCCCCTCGAGCCTGTCATGCCACAGCAGCTCAGGCGCGGCCGCGTCGGGAGTCGCGTGGAGGCTCTTCCCTCCAGGCTCACGTCGGTCCCCTCGAGTCTGTAGCTTCCTTGTCCCTCCATGTGGCTCTGCCTCTCGCTCGCTCGCTGGTCCGCTCCCCAGACAAGCCATAAAACTTTATACTGCCCTGATGCCGCACTACAGCCTCCAGAAATGGGTCGTTCCGCAGACGACCATATTTTTAAATGTGTCGTTGATCTCGCTGAAAAGTCGTAATGTTTAGTCTTTATGTGCCCACTGAGGAGGTAATGATAGAGAAATGGGGCTCCGCCACTTGCTGAGACAACGCGAACTTCCCTACCAACGCCGTGCTCCTGCACCTTTGTGATTGCTAATATTACACTAACTATTTTATAGAGTTGACACGGGGTAGTAAATCAGGATGTTACTACCCTTCGCGAAGCACTGAAGCACCATCGCCTGCCCGGCTGAGGCTTCTCCTCCCCCCCTCACCCCGCCTCGGCCCCTCTCAGCCCTACACACACTGCCAGACCTGAAAGGTAATATTGCAAACGCTAGGAATGAGTTGACAGATGGGCTGTAAATCAGGTTATTACGACCATTGACGGGCGCAACTGCACACCGCCACGGGGAGGGGGTGGGGGAGCTACTTACATATTTCACGCCGCTGTTTGATCGGTCATTTCGCAGTTTTATCGGAATGTGAAGATAGATTGCTTGTAAATCATACCACGGTGGTCATTCACCTTGATATTCCCTTTAATACAAGTTTAATGATAGGTTTGGTAGAGTGCAACCCGCTATCGACACCTGATTGATTGGCTTTCTTTCTCCATTTGCTGGAAATTCGCTAATGATCCTAATGTTGATCAACTATTAGTGCTAACACACCTCTAATCATATCGATATGATCATGAGCCACGTAATGACCCTGGGAACACTTGTCACGTTGCCAGAACATGATAATTGCATTCGCCGGCATCGATCACGCAAGCTCTCGCAACATATTCGTAAGACTTGGGTGCTGTGCGTGATGGCTGATGGGAAGTGTCTGTCTGTGTTTCTCCCGCGACAAATCTGCAACCCTGTTAACTCGGACCATTCTCGATCCTCGAAATATTGTAAATGTGTTGTCCTTGCGTCTTTCTGTCCATACGGTATTATTGTTATGTCACTGTGTACCTAACCTGTGTCGCCACATCACCGCTGAGCGTAATTGTCCTTTGTCGCACATGCCATTCACACAACACCCGGCGTTACTGTGCGTGTCAATCTTTATAGTGCTGCTTCTCGATTGGTCTTCCGAAGGGGTCCTTCCTCTGGGTCTTTCTGTTGCTTTTATTCGGTCTTTTATTCTGAGTTTTTTCTCGTGGGGTTAGAATCGAGTGCCTTCGATGCTGCTTTCTTCGTGCACAGTGACCGCGGTGCCTTGACATCATTCCCTGGGCCTCTTGCCTTATTTCGCCACCTGGTTACCTGCCTTTCCCTTTCTCACGTGGCTCCCGTCCAACCGTTTCCCTCCACTTTCCAATTCTCCTCCGCTCTCGTCTTCTCCTTCTTCCCCTATTCTCAACTTTTTACACATTTCGCTCTTCAACTTTTCTTCTTTGTCCTCTTACGCTCACTTCTTTACCTGCTCCCTCTCTCATTCTCATGCACTCAACACTTTCTTTCCATTCTCCCTTCTTTTTATTAGTATTTTTCATATTCATTGTGTCCACAAATTGCATTTCTCCTTCCTCCATGTCCGAAAGCCCCTCCCCTCTTTTACGCTCGCCTTTCCCAGGTTTTTACCTCCCGATGGGCTGCCCCCCCCCCCCCCCATCGTCGCGTTTTCCCCGCGCTCAAGGACTCCCCACTCTTAATGCTTGCCATTTTTCTATCTGCTCTACGCGCTGATGATTTATGTGGTGGCCGTGTGCTCTGTGATCTCCGCCTCAAGCGCGCGCACCATAGCAGCGGATCGTCTACGTCACCAACAGAGACAATAATAAACGATTCGCGTCACTGACGAATCCTAATCACAACCATCACCAGCCTCCAAGACCACGCTTCTGCCCCCTCGTCATCATCACCACCGTCAACGGAATCAAAAGTCCGCCAGCTTCTTTAGGACAAGCATCACTACCACGAGCACAGCCCTTACTTATCATCATCAACATCACAAGCATCTTCATCAGCGGCGTCGCTATCTTGACCGCCGCCATCCATCACGTGCGAGCGCCAACAGCCCGGAACGCCACAATAAACTCGGCCAGAAATAAAATCTCCCAAGTCCGAGGCATGACTGTCAATCGCAGAGGCCATAACCGGCCGTCATAAAGGGGTCCCCGTTTGAATCTTGTGTTACAGTCATGCAGAAGAGCCTCGGCCGCAATTTTACTACCCTTATTAGTCGCCGTTTACGTTACAGATGGCGCTCATGAAGTTGGCTACGTTTTTTTTCGTATTTAACGCAGCGAGTCGCAAAGGGTCGTGGAGGGACGCGAGGTACCATAAAGGGTTTTACGCTAGCCCTCAACGACCCCACAACGACCTAGTTACGCCACACTAAAACAACCACTCACAACCCTTCGCTCTGCGGCGGCCCACCACGGAGAATATCCTTGCACTATCTCCTTCCTTTGTTTTACACCTCCTAAACACCGTCTTAATTTTCACCGTGCCTTGCTTTGTTAATTAGGATACGGTCCACACGATACCGTACCACTGACTGTGCTGCACGTGGCGCCACGGTGATGCCACTCGAGTACAGTACACAGTCAGTCGGTGACATCAGCCGGAGTGTAGAGAGCAGAGGCGATAACAACCACGTGTGTAATGATGCCAAGGAAGATGGCATGTTTGGATACGGGTGATGACAGAAACGGAAAGTATGAGTAAAACTAACAGCATAATGACGAAGGTGAGGGTAAAATGCGCGAAAGGGTCTGGGGAATGAGCTTTAAAGGGTCAGAGGACAGAAAGAGAGAGGAGAGAGACGCAAGAACAGCGGAGAGAGAGAGAGAGAGAGAGAGAGAGAGAGAGAGAGAGAGAGAGAGAGAGAGAGAGAGAGAGAGAGAGAGAGAGAGAGGGAGGGAGGGAGGGAGGGAGGGAGGGAGGGAGGGAGGGAGGGAGGGAGGGAGGGAGGGAGGGAGGGACGGAGGGAGGGAGGCGGGGCGAGAATAGAGCACAGATGACAGGAAAAGAAAGAGAAGGAAGCAGGAATAAGGAGAAGAAAGCCCGAGGAAAACAAAAGCGGGATGGAAGGGTGAGGAAAAATGGAAGGAGGGAAAGGGGGAGAGGTCAGTGCGGCGTAGCAAGGAACACAATAAGCCGTGACTACCCTGGGCTCTTCATTACCCCCTCATTGGCCGACGCGTACTCCTTACCTTTTACAGCCGTTATTACATTTCATCAGTGGCCATAAAATGGATGTAACGCTCCAGATATTACCCTTCCCTCCCGCCGACACCATCCCCGTCGACACTCAGGCGGGGGACACCCTCATCTCCCTCCGGCATTACCCGTCATCCATAACCCGCCCTGACGTCCGTCCTCTCATCACCACTCAAAGCCCACACGTATTCTATCATCTCTCTTTAATCGCTCGTGTGACCTGCTCTGCGTGTGTGTGTGTGTGTGTGTGTGTGTGTGTGTGTGTGTGTGTGTGTGTGTGTGTGTGTGTGTGAGTGAGTGAGTGAGTGAGTGAGTGAGTGAGTGAGTGAGTGAGAGTGAGAGTGAGAGTGAGAGTAAGAGTAAGAGTAAGAGTAAGAGTAAGAGTAAGAGTAAGAGTAAGAGTGAGAGTGAGTGAGAGAGATGAGCGAGCGATTGAAAGGAAATGAGAGTGCATCAAGGCGAAAGAGACCGGGGCGCCAGTGCATAAGGAATCCACCTCTACGCGGACACTGCCTGTGTTCTACATCACACACAGGCGACCGTACAAACACTGCAGGCACCCACAAATTACTGCAGAGGGAGGAGATTGAAGGAACGGCGAGGGGAGACCAAGAGAGTACACACTGGAGGGGTGAGGAATGTATAGAAGGAAAAGAGGGGAAGAGATAATCCAAAGTTAAAGAGACTATATGTGAAGGTAGAGGGCGGGCGATGCAAGAAACTGGTGGCAAAAGGAAGGGACGAGCCGGGAGCGAGCGCAATCATGGTGTAAAATATGAGCAAATTGCCAATGAACAATGTACCAGAAATCAGGGCTTTTCTAATTAGAAGCTGGACAAATTTCAGGTAAGAACAGATAATTCTCAATAAAGAGCTGTATGCAGATGGAAAGATTCAGGGATGCAGCAGAAAGAATTGAAGCTAATTAATGCTTGGTTGGAAGAATTCTCCGAACACAGAAAGGGTATCAGCGCGGTGTCTTTCTGTAAGATCGTAAGCATTTATTTTCAAGCACCCAAGTTTTTTATTCCGGTCCCTTCCCCCTCTCACTCTCCTTCTCCCTCTCTCTCTCTCTCGTTCTGTCTCCCTCTCTCTCTCGTTCTCTCTCCTTCCCTCTCTCGTTCTCTCTCCCTCTTTTTCTCCTCCCTGTCTCACTATCTTTTTCTCTCCCCCCCTCTCCCCCCCCCCTCTCTCTCTCTCTCTCTCTCTCTCTCTCTCTCTCTCTCTCTCTCTCTCTCTCTCTCTCTCTCTCTCTCTCTCTCTCTCTCTCTCTCTCTCTCATCCAAACATTACCTAAACATAGCCCTCCTAACATACAAACGTATGAGGGATAAACAGCAGCGCCACGAGTACGTATGGCACTGCTATTTATCCCCCGCTCCCGCCCCAGCGGAGATTCCAGCTGCACCTCTTCCTGGCGTCAATAATCTTAGTGCAACCACATTTTAACTCAAGCTTTGTAGTTAGCGACCACTTTTACGGCAGCGTGTGCCACCAGCCTGCAGCGCCGAGTTTGGGTGCCGTATTAGGCAGCCGTGGGTGCTTGGCGTGCATTCACCAAGGCAGGAGGCCGAGCAGAGAGCGAGGTGGAAGCAGCAGCAGCAGCCGAGCACGGAGAAGCGAGGGGTGGCCACAACCTTGCAGGCCGTCGTGCAATATTGAACAGAGGGGATGGGGCTGTGTGGTCCGCCGGAGGGAAACACCGCCACATACGCTCTCCGCTGCCTTACCTTCACCACAACACAGCACGCATCAAACGGCGCTTCACGACGCCAAGTCTCCCTACTTCCCTCTTGGCCGCTCGATATGCAGCTTCTTGACTGCTGCGCTAATAACCGTCTTACCAGCCATCTTGAACGGCTACTGCTAAAGAAATATAATGCGGGATTGAAGGTTCTCTTTGACGAAAGATTCACTCCAATGTAAATATTCAATAGGCCGGTGTGATGGGATTGGCAATCGATATTATAATTCTCTTTGCAGACGATCTTCCTCCTGGTAAAAATCAAACTTCCTAAAAACAGCCGAGATCTCGAGATACAGATATCCTAAGGATATTTAGATTTGATTTTTTTTGTTCTTACTTTTTACTTTTTACCTTGAGCGTTGCATCTAATATCTTTCTGATGCATAATGGCAGTGCTTCTTGCTGCCGAAGAGAAGCCGTTGCGGCAGGGGTGACGAAGGCAACAAAGGAAGCAGGGCCAGCGGAGGCGGCGGCAGCAGGGTGGCCCCTAAGCCAAGCTCGTGCAGTTCCTGCCGGCGGGTCTTAGGGACGAGGAGCTTCACGGCCGAAAGGGGTAAAAATGCCGAGTAATGACCCGAGTAAAGCCCGCTCAGGGGGCACCCCGTCCCTGCCCCTCCTGTCGCTACTGCTCCTGGGGGTGCCCCTCAGCCCTGGCCCTGCTCTTCCTCGCGCTCTGCTCACAAACAAGTATTCACTGACGCACACTCGCACGCATCCAAGTCCTTTTTCACCGCGCTCTACAGCGACTAAGATGCGTATCTGAGAACAACATAGAGAAAAAACAACACGGGAGCACGACGCTCAAAGTTTATTCCCAACGAAGGAACTTGGGAGCGCGCGCACGTAAGTAGATATCCAGACTTTCTTTCCCGTTATATCTGTGAACAAAGGGTATCCGGCCGCGGCTCCTGCGGGTGACTGATATATGGCAAGAGTGCAGAGAATAGGTGGCCGCGCCGACGGAAGGGGAGAGGGGGGAGGGGGAACGAAGAAAGGGATGGGGAAAGGGAGAAAGGAGGAGGAGGGAAGGAGGAGGAGTAGATGAAAAAGGAAGAGAGGAATAGAAAGGAAAGGGAGAAGAGGAGGAGGGGGGAGCGGTAAGTGCGAGAGGGGGGGGGGGAGAAGAGGAGAGACGGACAAGCGGAGAAGGAAGGAGGAGGAGAAAGGGTGAAACGTTGAAAAGGAGAAGGGAGAAGAAGAGAGCAGGAGGAAGGAAGGGAGAAGACATGAGGGAGAAAGAAAGAAAAAGGAAGAAGGGGGCCCGTGAAAGGGAGACGGGGCAGATATGGAAGAAAGTTAACAAAGCACAAGAGGCAGCCTATGAAGAACGGTATAAAATACTGTCCGCGATCATCCCGACCTTCAAACTGCCTTCAGTACTTTCCTCTCGGAATACAGAAAAATACAAATAAACAGACCAATTCGAAACCAGGTCCGATCAATTAATCCCCAAAAAATGACCTCTGGCAAGCAATGTCCTTCACACGGCCATGCACTCCCTCAAACCTTCATTACCTTACTTGATTACCTTCTCGATATAACGCCATGCCTCGCTCGTTCTTTCTCTCTTGCTCTCTCTTGCTCTCTCTTGCTCGCTCTCTCTCTATCTATCTATCTCTCTCTCTCTGTCCTCTCTCCACTTCATCCCCCCCCCACGCCCCCATCACCCCCATGCCCCTTGATTCTTCCCCTACCTTCATTGTTCATTTCTCCCTCTTACCCTGTCAGCACTACCCTCGCCCTCCCGTTCCCGTCTCCAGCACATTCTTCACGCCGTAAGTAGCACGCTCAAAACGTGTTCCTCGGTTGCATTCTCGGCACTCATTACACTCACTTTTCGCTTCTGTCGTGGGAGTATTTCGAGTGCATTTGTTTACGAGGAGATCGGTAAGTGACTAGTTGTTTAGGGCGCGTGATGTTTTCTTTTAATGTCCAACCAAGTGCGTCTGTGTGCATGGGGCTTGTGTTTTGGCGCTGGAAACAAGGGAAAACACTGGAAATCTTTTTTTTCCCCTATTTGATGGCCCGTGTGTGATCAACCGTCAATTACATCCCTCATAGCTACGCTAATTACACAGAATCTCTGTCATACATAAATAGGAATTATGATCAGCAAGCGCATGACACAAGGTAGAGTTCCCTGAACACGTGGCAAGAGTTCACGCATGGCGTTACATGCTGGATCTATTTCTCCTGCAAACACAATCATCACTGCGATCAGCTTATCGCCAGCAAAAGATAATTAGTAATAACCCCCAGGGTGCAATAATTCATTATCACATACACGCGAAATGTCGCCACAAGTCAAAGTGGAGCCGCGAGCCCGAGCTTGCACCCGAGGCTCGGCCAGCGGCGTATGGACGGGCGCGACGGCCCCTCGCGGCGTTATGACTGGCGCTGGCGAGTTGATTGATGCGGCCGCGGCAGGTGAAGTGCCGGGCGGGGGGTGGGGCAGCGGCCTCGTGCACTCGGGCCGACTCGGGCCACGTGCTGGCTCACTTGGAGTGCCTGGGCCGTGGCACCGGGCAGCGGGGGGTTTGTGTGTCTATGGGATGTATGGTAGTGGGAGTTTGTGTGCGTGTCTAGTGGGTCGTCGGCCTCGTAATGGGGCGGTCGCTTTAAGGCCCACCACCGGAGGGGATCAATAGGCCGTCTCCCTCCGCCCACCGTGGAGGCCTCGCTCCTGTAGCGGCCGGGCCTTCTGTACCCATGCCCACCTCTCGCCTCCGCATGCCCCATAATGTTTCCGGTTCAGAACTCACGGTACCTTTCAGATATTGGAATGGATTTAATCGAAAACCCTTTCCAGACTGAAATCTACCCTACGAAGCACGAGATCTCTTCGATTCCGCCTCACCCACTTCTTCATTCCTTTCTCCCTATGCGTCCGTTCGTATCGCTATTCCTTCCTTCCTTCCCCTGCCCATGCTCTCTCCCCTCACTCCGCAGAAGCGGCGCGCCGGCTTGGTCCCTCAGAGCGGCTGAGAGGGTCCCCACAGACAGGCTGTCAGACCGGCCACATGACAAGGTCCCCAGGAGGCAGGATCAGCGAGGGCCGCCGTCACCACGCTGTCTGGACACAACACGGCCTCGCTCTCGACCTAAGCCGGTCACCTCTCCTCTCGCCGCACTTCAGATCAATCGTAAAACTAGGACAATTAACGTCTGAAGAAGCCAGGTGACAAAACCCGCGCGAGCTTTGGCGATCCGATCAGTCGAAATAACCTTCAGTACATCTGACGCAATAAAAACGCGTTATTTTTTTAAGTAGTTATGATACGGCGGTGTGTGTGAGTGGGAGGGGAGGGGGGGGGGAGGGCGCGACCAAAGGCAAACTTTTAGAGCCAGTGAGCGAGCGGGGAAGGAAATAAGGAAGGAGAGAAAGAAGGAAGAAAGGAGAGAAGAGCCAACACCTGGCAAGGGGACGCAGAAGCCAGCGAGGCAAAGGGAAAACATAAACGAAACGAGTCATGTAATAAGACAGACCTAAAAAGGAAAATGGAGATAGACGACGAGGGAGAGAGAAAAGTAAGAGCTAAGTAAGAGGTTAGAAAAACAAAGAACAGCAAGAACACTAAGATAATGCAATAAAGCACAAGTGGATGAAAAAGTAAGGGGAAGCGCGTAGCTGAAGCAAGAGAATGCAAGGGAAATAAATGTGAAACCAAGTAGGAATAATTACATGTGTGCAAGAAGAAAAGTGAGCAAAGATAAATGTAAAAAACGAAAGCAAGAATGAGTAATTACACAGCGAGCAAAAGGTCATATATAGGACAGGAGTAAACAAAAAAGAACAGAAAGTCAAAGGCAGTAAAGCAAAACGAAGCAGAAATTAAGGAAGGAATCACAAGCAGCAAAACATTAAAAATAAGTAAAAGCTATAATTATAGAAACGAAAGAATGAAAGCAAAAACCAAGATAAAACATCAAACGGGAAGAGGCGACGAGGCAAAGAGAGCCGAGAGCACGAGCAAGAGATGCTGGGGGCGGCGCCAGCATGTTGATAACGCAGGTGAGGCTTATGAGTGAGGACGCGAGGCTATGAGGTGTGGTGGGTAATGGGCTGAGACGCGCCCCACGACCCTCGGGGGGACCACACCGCCAAAGCGACGGCGACGCTACGCTGCCATGACGTGAATTGTGCAAAGAATGAACGAGGCAACGCCCCCGCGCCCCGACGCCCTCCGAGGTGCAGCGCCGGGACCTTCGTCTGCTCGGGGGAGGGGGGGGGGGGAGAGCAGAAAAGGGAGGAAGGAAAAGAGGCAGATATAGAGGAAGAGGAAGAAAGGGAAGTGGAGGAAGAGGAAGAAAGGGAAGCGGAGGAGGAGGAAGAAAGGGAAGAGGAGGAGGAGGAAGAAAGGGAAAAGCAGGAGGAGGAAGTAAGGGAAAGGAGGAGGAAGAAAGGGAAGAGGAGGAGGAGGAAGAAAGGGAAGAGGAGGAGGAGGAAGTAAGGGAAGAGGAGGAGGAGGAAGAAAGGGAAGAATACGGGATGAAGAAGGACGAGGAGGAGGAAGGGGAAGAGTACGGGAAGGAGGAAGAGGAGGATTAGGAGAGGTGGGACGAGGAGGAGGAAGAGGAGAAAGAAGAAGCAGGGAGAGGGTGGAGGAGGAGGAGGAGGAGGAGGAGGAGGAGGAGGAGGAGGAGGAGGAGGAGGAGGAGGAGGAGGAGGAGGGAAGAAGGAGAGGGGAGGAGAGGGGGGGGAGGAGGAGGAGGAGGAGGAGGAGGCGAGGTAGATTCAAAACAAGAGGAAAAGGGAAAGCTAAAGAAAGGGAGGAAATGTGAAGAAATATAGGGATACAGATGCGCGCACACAAACATAGATAAAAAAAAAAAAATCTAGACTGCCTTGATAACGACGGTGAATTTTCATTGTCATTAATCAACCCTTTGGCCCTCCATCTGATATTTGTGCTCATCAAATCTAGGAATACATAATATAAATCCATATTCCCGCCCATGACAAAAGATGGCGTGGTCTGAGAAATGCAATCATGCACTGGTTGCAAGTCCGCAGACAAGAGGTTACCAAAGTGCAAATATATTTTTTGTACATATAAATAAAAGCAAAACGTTAATCCTCTACTTCCTCTGACTTCTTTCACACGACCAAAAATATCTTGTGGGAAAAAAAACTAAAAACTGCCACTCGGGATATAAAATAAGTACATGTGCTCATTTCTTTCTCCGTCTCTCTCTTTATTTTTGGTATTTTACCATTCTTCTCTCTCTCTCTCTCTCTCTCTCTCTCTCTCTCTCTCTCTCTCTCTCTCTCTCTCTCTCTCTCTCTCTCTATATATATATATATATATATATATATATATATATAATGTGTACGTGTGCAAGTGAGTGAGTGTGGAGTGAGTGAATGTGTGTATTTGATAATACAAACATATAGCACTCAACAATAAAAGGAAATAAGAAAATGGAGAGAGGTAAACGACTCAAATGTAGATCGTAAAATTAGATACAAATAAAGTTAGGAGAAACTGCTGAGTGCTATTAAACCGGACCAGCCCGGGCCACATTTTACCTTAATGGACCTCACAAATGATAACATTAGCCAGCTATAGGATTAAAAGAAAATGCTGCAAGGGATACAAATGGACCATCCCCGGACACAAAATTCCATGCTAAAGGACTCAGAGGGGGATAAGATTAACTCTTAAAAAATAAGTGAATTAATCTAAGAGGGGGAAAAATGGTTCCTCCAAGGCAACATTTTCAGAGTGGCCGTCTGCGTTCCCTTCCCCTCCTTTCCCCTCTTCACGCCCTCCTCCTCCCCCAACCTTCCCCATTCCCCTCTTCACGCCCTCCCGCACCCCCCCCCCCCTCTCCTCGCCCAGTGCCACTGACGCCGCCCCCCATAACTCAGCACAGAAAAAGCGTACTCGAAACCCGGGTGTCGCGTAAGTTTTAATTAAGGGGCGGACCTCCCGCTCCCAGGCAGCCCCTCAGGATAGTGTATGGGGCCAGCAGGCGCGAAAATTCTAAAAAGTGTCTGTACGACGTCTGGTTCGCGTCCTTGCAGAGTGACGTCAGCAGACGGCTCCTTCCGGACCCCCCGAGACCCGATCTGCTGATGAAGACGATCGCATAAACCATGCGCTACGAACCCCGGAGTTAGACTTGTCCTTATATCCTGGCTGGCGCAATTTTGCATAATTAACGTAATATACTCACGCACGCAAAACACATTACCGCCAGCCCGTGTCCCACCTCCGAACGCGTCTTACAAAGGTCGCGGGCGGCAAAAGGACACGCGAGGACGCACGACGGAAGCCTTCAAGGTTCAGGGGACCATTAGACTAACCTGGAAGGAGCCGAGACGCGCCTCAACATGGCCGTTCCCCCCGTCATCTGGCCCTACTTCAGTCTTAAAACCAAGTCCCTCAGTCGACAGTAGTCCTACTGGAGTCCAGCGTCCTTTCCTCCCCCGTCCCTTCCGCTCACGAAAATGTCCTGAGTCCCCGCCAATAATGGCATATATATAAAGCATAGCGGCCCAGATAACGTGGCAGGCTCGGGAGCCGCCCTCCTAAACCGTACCCTAACGCGTCTCGGCTCTAATTCTAAGATAGAGGAGGGAACAAGTCAGCGCCTAAAATTAGACTCAACGAAGAGATTAAACTCCGCTCACTAGATGGCTCGCAGGGGAGTCCGCGTATTTTTCAATTGTGCGGGGTGGGGTTGGGTGCCTCGGCGAGGGGGGGGGGGGCGCCGCCTCTTCGCAGGGGGACGCTCCTGCCTCTTATTATTCGTTACGTACGACCCGGGGCTTTTACGGTGTAACGTCATTATCGTGTTACCACAAGCCCCGCAACGACGGGGGGATTATACTTCCTCGTGCCTTAAGTATCCTCCGCGCGGCGGCTCCCAGTCACCAAGGGCTGGATCACAAAGACAAGAAGCGCCTCGCTTTTTCCCTTCCTCGCCGCCACGGGGGCCGTCACGCTCCTCTACTAATTGTCGGTGCACGATGCAAAACCCCAGGAAATGTTGCACGATGCAACTCGCAGAACGGGGACCTTTGCTGAATTTACCAAATTCTTATGAGTTGTTCTTCCTCGCTGATCCCCTTTGTACCTCCAGCCCATTACATGCCTCCGATAATGAAGAATCAACTCCTTCCAGGGCGAGGCCTGGCTCGTAAGTCCTGCTTCACGTGTCTCCAACATGGCAACATTTTCTCGAGATTCTCCGTGCCTGTCACCCTATCCCCCTTTCCACCCCAGCCCCTCCGACCAGGCTCCCTAACCCCTCCTCTGCCATCAGAGCCGTCACCCAGGCTTGCCCACCTGGCCCTTATGCACACTCTCATCCCTCTGCTCCTTCAGCTCCCCTCCTATTTCTCGCCTCTCCTTCGCCTATCTCTCCCCTCCACCTTCCAACTATCTCCTCCTCCTTTCCTCCGACGTCATCCGGGCTTCAGCGCATTCGGTCTTCACACACGAATCCGTTTCTCGACATCAGCTTTCCATTCATGCTGTCACCGCTTTCTCACATCCCGTTTACGGCCTCATCGCCACTAATTGTCCCGTCTTCTACGACAATTAGGGTGGGCCGCTAACAATAATTGGCGACAAGCTTCAATCTCCTCTCATTGCGCCATGTCATGCTCTTCACAACCTCTAGAAATTGGCCACAATTTTCAAACCCATCAATTAAAGGTAAATCACCTGTCCAGAATAAATTGAGGCAGTGTAATATGAACTATAGGGTCCACTCAAGGTTTCAACAATTGGTCAATACGGTGTGTTGCAAGGCCAATAACCAGAGACATAATCATTACCGAAACCAAAACAGAAGGTGGCACCAGAAGGCTTCAAGACAAATTCATTATGCTCTTATCATACAAGACTGAATTTCACTGGAGTAAGACAATTATAACACATAAAAACAAAACAGGTTACAAGGCCTTCTGTGGAATATAACACGATCTTCGAACCTAAAAAAACTAATTCCTGGATGTCACACTTCCTATAATCACAATCAAGAGACATTTCAGGGTGTATTAAGATTCCAGGTACTTTCACTTCATATGTATATTGGAGACAGTGCTAAGGGGAATTCAGAAAAGGATTTTCTACATTGAAGGCGTCGCTATTGCGTTTCCCTCATCAAGGAATACAATCTAATATCAAAGTGCGGATGACAATGAGGGCGAATGGATCCGGCACTGAGGATCAAAGAGGGGGGGGGAGGGGGGGGAGGGACGAATGTGCATACCGGGACAGGGACTGAGTGACCGGGGACTGGGGCTGTGGGTCGCAAGAGAGGAGTCAGCCCAGTTGGAGGTGATGGATGGCTCACTTTGTTGGCCGCTTATCACAGTAATGATGATGATACACCCACCGACACACTGCTTATCGCCCTCTAACAACTGATACCACGAGGCACTAACTCTCCCGCCCACATTCGCCCCTCCATAACTCCGTCCCACAGCAATCTCACCTCATCCGTCCCTGGCACCCGTCCCCACCTTCATTATTACTCTTGCTCGCCCCATATCCCGCCCTCCGCAGCGCTCGTCCGAGGCAAAATTCCCCTACACCGCCCATCTCGCTCCTCGTTCCCTCAACGGCGTCGCCTTGTTCCGAGACCCGCCGGCGTTTTGCATAAAGCATACCCTCCTGCAGGACTTGCCCACGTCAACTTGCGTCTTTAATACCTGGGGGAATCGCCGGGCCTCAACTCTGCAGGCGTCATCCTAACAAAATCAAGAGACTTATCCCGGTGATCAGCGGTCCTCAAGACAAGCATTCCCCATGCCTTGCAGGAAGTAGAAATGGCTGAACGGCTCGCTCAAACCTCGGCAAGTAGCAAGGGAAACGCTTGACCCGGTGATCAAGCCGGAGGAAAGGGGGTGGGGGAGCGGGCAGCAGGAGGGGAGGAGTGAGAGGAGTGGGAGGAGGAGGAAAGGAGGTGCGAGAGAGGAGGAGGGAAGGAGAGGAGGAGGGAAGGAGGGGAGGAGGGAAGGAGGGGAGGAGGGAAGGAGGGGAGGAGGGAAGGATGGGAGGAAGGGGGCAGTGGGGCGACGGAGAGCAGGAGACAGGCGTGCGAAGGGTAGATGGATGGCCCGCAAGCTCGACTGCACCTTGTGTTGCTGCTGAAGGCGGGTGCTGATGCCATCCAGGGGTGAGTGACAATATAGGGCGCAAGAAACCTTTCTTGAAGGTGAGATCGGTTCAGTCTGGTCGAGAGTAGTTTCGAGCAGTTTGCCCTCATTTTACAAGAATCGGCATATGTAAGAAAATGCATGATTTTGGGCAACATGAAATAAAAATGAAAATGTGTTGGCCAATACACAAAAAAGAAGCGCGACAGACATGGAGGAAATGAGAAATAACACAGACCAAAACCTGAAGGCAAGGAAGCCAAAGCACACTCTTAGAAAGGGAAGGCGACGGCCAGGGAAGGGAAGGAGGCACAAGAGAAGCGGAGGAGACTGTCATCTCCCGCCATCAAGGTAATCGGCGCTGCGAGTGAGTGTGTAATATCACCACCTGATTAATGGGCGTCATCACCACCTGAGCCGCCTCAAGGGACCCTACCATCACCTCCACCACCCTCCCTCCCCAATCAACCACCACCACCCCTCCTCCTCCTCCTCCTCCTCCTCCTCCTCCAGAAACCTCCTATATCCTTACCTTTTTCCGTTCCATTCTTCCTCTTCGTTATTCCCTTTTCCGTCTTGTTTTATATAATTTCTCTTCTCTCTTGGTCAATGTTCATAATGCGCTATAACCTCTATTTTGCCGTTAGTGCTGTTTTCCCCTTTTTAGACCCCGATTTCTCCTCATAAACGCACATAGCCATAAGTATATATACGTGTCTGTATACATGTGTCCTTGTATCTATGTATCTATGTATCTATATGTGTGTGTGTGTGTGTGTGTGTGTGTGTGTGTGTGTGTGTGTGTGTGTGTGTGTGTGTGTGTGTGTGTGTATGTGTGTATGTGTGTATGTGTGTATGTGTGTATGTGTGTATGTATGCATGTATGTATGCATCTATATACATATATATATATATATTATATATATTATATATATTATATATATATATATATATATATATATATATTATATATATTATATATATTATATATAGAATATATATAGAATATATATATATAGAATATATAAAATATATTTATATATATAAAATATATATATATATATATATATAATATATATATATATATTATATATATAATATATATATATATTCTATATATATAATATATATATATATTATATATATAATATATATATATATTCTATATATATATATTCTATATATATAGAATATATATATAGTATATATATATATATATATATATATATATATATATATATATATATATATATATATACACACACACATATATATGGATGACGAGATGCACATAGACGTCGGTGGCAGCCTTGTGTCTAATAAAATATGGAGGCGGGCCTGGTGTCCTAGGTTGAGCCCCGCGCCCAGAATAACGACCAATATCTCACGCGCCGTCATCATCACCTGAAAAACTGGCCCGCACCTCGCACCTGCCGGCCCTGATCCACGAGACAACTTCACACAAACTATCTCGCCACTTAATATACGCTCCCACTATATTCTCCCTCGTATATAAACATTACCACTACATCACGGGCCTAAAAGGCTCGGCCTCGTTACGCGGTCGCTCTAGATCATCGTCGCCGCGTCCGCCGCCGACTTCATCATTTACCCCTTCCTCCTCCCGCGGTCTTGGCGGCGGAGGGGCGCGTCGCGCGGGGCCCTCTGCCCGGCGCGAGCGGGACGCGCTGCCCGGCCCTGGTGGTTCGCGGTCGAGAGCCAATGACTTTCTCTAAATGACTTTCTCTATCATTACGCGGTTGAACTGAAAATCAAAATTTCTCTCGGAATATCATTTCGATAACGAAGGTTTCTTACATGTAAAATTTGGGTGCACGTCAGCCAGGGTTTCGTGATATTTTTAATTCATTCAACGAGTAATTGGACTATTATACGTCCTTAACCAGTAGACTAATCAAATAAAACGTAATCAAGCAAAACAAACAAACCAAAAGCAAAGCCTTAACCCTCTTCCTTCCTCCCTTTTTACGTGTATAATTCAGCGCGCATTTGCCCTCATCCTCAGATGTAGTGCTGTCATGGCACTCTTGACACAGTGCCTGGAGCCGCGCTTTCCTCCCCTATGCCTGGCGCACAGCAGCTCACACACGCCGGGCGAACACAATGCTACGTGCATGGCGGATCATGCGACTCCGGTCACAGCGCCCCCATCGCCGCTCTAATGAATGCCATCACATGTTCATCCCTTCGACTGCAGCCAACACCTAAATAACATTACTTTTAACGCGATCAAAGGTTTGTGCTCCTGATAAATGGCATCCGCACATATTCGCACAACACGGACGATGCAATAAAAATATAATAGCAATATACCTGAACACACCCTTTCCCCGCGAGCTTTAAAACCACACGCCCCGCTGCCTTGAACATAAACTCTCTATATTTTCATAATTAATACCCATAGCGCACGCCACGCCGGGAATTGGTTAGGCTTTCGCACTCGAACGCGTAACTCGATCTGTAAACCCACGAATGAACCTGGCAATGCATCACTATTTTCCGATTCCCCGCTTTACCGCCTGGTATAATTAGGCGGAAACCTAGAATTAATACCGAATAATGCGTATTTTCTCCCCCATTTTCTCTCTCTCTCTTCCCTTCCCCCTCCACACTTTCTCTTTCCCTTTTGTTCTTCCTTATTTTTCCACACATTTTCTCAACCTCATTGTTTCTTTCCTTCATAAAAAAAGAAAGGCAACCATACCATAATTATACTTATCATCAGCTATTATTATAAACACTCAGCTCCCATAACCATCAGCCCCGCACTCATCCAGGCGCATTCTCTCTCTTACCCATCCGTCTCCACCTCTCATTACTTGATCCCTCCCACTTCCTCTTCTCCTCTTTCGAAATAACCTACAAACAAGACAACGAAAAGTCATCTCCTCCCAATAATTGCAACGTAATCAAGGATCAAACAATTGCCCCGGAACACATCTCGGAACGATGACATCGCACTATCGCTTTCTATAATCACTGTACAACCTAGACAACACCAGTCATCAGGTAATAAAGCTAACACCGATGACCGCGCAACAAAGTTATCAATGATTGCTCAGCCGCACTGCTACACAGCGCTCATCAGGCAACACTATCATTAGTAAACTCAACAATACAAAGTCGTCATTATTTACTAATGCTACAACATAACTACCAATATTCGTAGGCAAGTAATGCTGTGGTTACCCACATGCACCTTGGCGAGACCGCGCGTGCTCACCCGCACATACAGATATCTGAGTATAAATATACATGAATATTCATATTCAACTCTACGTGTCTGTATACATGTATATATGTGTATGTGTATGTGTATGTGTATGCACACACACACACACACACACACACACACACACACACACACACACACACACACACACACACACACACACAATGTAAATGTATGTTCATATGTATGTATGTATGCATGTGTGTAATATATATACAATATATATATTACTTATATATATATATTACTTATATATATATTACTTATATATATATATATTACTTATATATATACACACATATATATATATATATTACTTATATATATATATATTTATATACATATGTGTGTGTGTGTGTGTGTGTGTGTGTGTGTGTGTGTGTGTGTGTGTGTGTGTGTGTGTGTGTGTGTGTGTATGTGTGTATGTGTGTGTGTGTGTATGTGTGTATGTGTGTATGTGTGTATGTGTGTATGTGTGTATGTGTGTATGTATGTATGTATGTATGTATGT
>NC_061839.1:16854605-16867105 GCF_019202785.1 Penaeus chinensis
AAACAAATGATGCTCTGCCTCGGTGGGGCAGCGGGCCGCCTCGGGGGTTCCGGGCCGCATGTTCCACACAGCATTAGCCACGCATTTCCCAGAAAACAAGCACAAGCCTCAAGTCTCGTTAAAAAAGTATCGTGTGCCATCTAAGGGACAGGTAGCCCACAGACAAGACAGCATATACAACCGGTACAAAAGAGAGCACTGCGTTGCTGCGGAGGGAAGAAGCGGCGTAATCAGGCCCAGGACGGGAAGATCCGCAGGTCAAAAGGTACACCACCGTCCCTCGAGCCAGGACACGACCTGACCTTTCTCGAACGCTGAAAATAAACGAGCCGCCTTCGCAGGGCTTCATTTCACTGCCATACGAGCTTGTACTCTGCTTCCAGCCGTAAGTACTCCCCGGCCATTAACATCAGAAGGAAGTAACTCGTGTAAAAAGCCGTGGGCGTGCGGGTGGAGGGCGCGGGGGGAGGGGGCGTCGTGGCTACACCAGCGAGCCGGCCGCGTGCAGAACAATGGCCGTCCGCAAAACAAAGGGTTGCAAGGCCCGGTAAGAATACACCCATCCATAACTACTCGCCGCTGACTTGTCCCGCCACAATGGTGCCTCAGACTGCCTCCACCTGGCCACCTCCACCTCTATCTCCCGCCTCCTCCACCCGCCGCACTCTGCACGCTCCACCTCGCCTCCATCCACCCAGCCTCTAAGTCAAACGACTGTCTTTGCAAATGTGAAAATAGTGCAGCCCCGAAACCCTCGCCGATTGCCCCACTTGCTTCGTCCTCCCCGAACTCGCAACGCCACATAAAAAAGAGGTGGAATTTCGCCCACTTGGGCCCTTTGTTCGCGAAACAAAGTTCGGGTATGTAAATGGAGCTTAAGGTGGGCTTTAAAGCATTCTCAAACTTGTATTCTGATGGCAAGCCTCGGGAAAAACTGCCCCTTCTCAGAATTTCCATAAGACCTTACATCCTCCCTCTCGACCGCATCTGTAACTGGAGAAGCGGGAAAGGGACGCGGCGGCGGGAGCTTCAGGGACTGCTAGCATACCACGCCGTCATTAGGCAACCCTGGGGCTTTGTGATTTTATATGAAGAAGAAGATGCGAATCACTAAGTAGACCGAGAAAGCAAGGCTGTTACCAATACCACAAAATGATTTCAAGACGAATGATGAAAACTTAATGAGAAAAATAAAAAACACTGGGTAAGATGAATAAAAAAAGGAAGGGCCCAAAGGAATGTAGTAGAAAAACCCGGTTGTATAAAGACACATAACGACAATAAAAAGGAAAAATACAAGCTACTGCAACCCAATAAATTGTAAAATTGTCGAGAGACTCCGACACTCACCTCCTCTGGATTCCTGCATATTTATCTTTTTTTTTCTCTTTCTCTCTCTCTCTCCTGCTCTTTACCTGCTAACTAACCGCCACATTACCTGCAAAGAGAAAAAGAAAATCGTTAAGTGTTTATCGGAGCAATAAAATCGCATTGCAGCGCAACCTCGCGGCGACGCAATAAATCACCCCCAGTCACCTTCAATGAGCAATTACTCAGTTCCGATTGCACCCGAATGCTCTCCGTTAATCTGCAATACTTCTGCTTTCGCGCTCAACTTTTACCTTCCGCGCGTTCGGCCATCGTCTCTAATCCTCTTCGGCGGCGATGAAAATAATGAACCTACACGACCAATAACTGTAAGACCTAATTAGTACGGGACTCTTAATTCAAGGTGCGTTGTCAGGTGTGGTCAGTAATGAGAACGCAGTGGGAAAAGGAAGAGGGGAGAAGGGGGCCAGAGGAGAGGGGAAAAGTGGGGAAGGGAAGAGGGGAGGGGGGAACGAGGAAGAGGAGTGGGAGAAGAGAGAGGGTGGGGGGAAGAAGGGAAAGGGAGAGGGAGAGGGGATTATCCTCTGCCCCACCCGGTTAGAGCACAGGTGTGTCGCCGCAGATGAGAGGCCCCCACTCCCGGCACACATGCGGCAAGGTGTGTGAGGAGGGGGGTGAGGGGGGGGGCGAGGGAGGGAAGAGGAAGGAAGAGGGAGAAGAGGGGAAAGAGGGAAGGGGAGGAAGGGGGAAGAGGGAAGGAGAGGAAGGGGGGAAAGGGAAGGAGAGAAGGGGGGAAGAGGGAAGGAGAGGAGGGGGAAGAGAGAAAGAGAAGAGGGAAAAGAGGGAAGGGGAGGAGGGGGGGAGAGGGAAGGAGAGGAAGGGGGGAAATGGAAGGAGAGAAGGGGGGAAGAGGGAAGGAGAGGAGGGGGAAGAGAGAAAGAGAAGAGGGAAAAGAGGGAAGGGGAGGAGGGGGGGAGAGGGAAGGAGAGGAGGGGGGAGAGGGAAGGAGAGGAGGGGGAAGAGGGAAGGAGAGGAGGGGGGGAAGAGGGAAGGGGAGGAGTAAAAGAGGAAGTGGGAAGAGGGAAGGGGAAAAGAGGGAAGGAGGGAGGGGAGGGGGAGGACGGAAGGGAGGTACTTATCGAACACTCCTCTGATGCCGTTCAGGTGTTGCACTATGGCGGGCTGACCACCCTCCTTCAGTTCGTGCATGTTGGCTGTATTGTGAAATTTCCCTCCTGTTGTGCAGACGCGGCGGATTGGGTGGCGAGTGGGTGGCGAGTGAATCCAAGCAACTACGCCCTCCTTAAGTGCACGGTGTAGCGGGCCTCGGGGGAGCTTGGGTGGAGATGGGCGGCGTGGAGAGGGGGGGGGGAAGGGGCGCGAACCAGGTAAGACGGCGGTAATTAGCAGAGCCCGGGTCATTACCGGGACCAGGGCGGCGTGACCCGTACGTTACCTGCCCGATGACCACGAGCGTCGTCCTTCCTTCGCAACATTACCCGGGGCGCCACTTTGTTGCAGCCGACGCCCACGCAGCCGGAAAAATGTGAAAATTTGCCAAGTGTTCCCTGTTCATTACGAAAGACTCCAGATGTTGGGCTGCTCACGGCGCTTTGCAGATGGGCGGCGTATGGTGTTAGAAATCACGAATAACTACAACTATTATTCAAGTGTATAACTTTGCCCTCTTTGCTCTCTCTAGCTCAGTCTAGCGGTGTCCGGGTTTTATTTCACGCAGTCAGGACCTTAGGTAGCGAACAGTGACAAAAGTGGAATCAACACCATCCGGAAATCTGAACTTAAATCATTCTAAAATAAATTTCTTTCGCGTGTCAACCGAGAGACACCATTACCGAGTTTTGGCAAATGTATATCCAAGGTCAGTATGGTGTACAATATGGTGCATCATTTCGGGCCCTGCATCTGGTACACTCTACCTGTATGGAAGAGTGGTTATTTCGCACTTTCTGGCTCAACGCCGCTACATAAAACGAATTAGCCGTTATGATACCATGCTACAGTCAAACATCATACCGGTCCCTCTACAGCTATTATGGTACGAAACGGCTCGGCAAAAGCGCAGGACGAAATGGCCCAACAAAAAATATAAAAAAAGGACAAATCAACAGAATTAACCCGGCCATAAAAACTAACGATTACGACCTACAAACAGTCCGCACCGCGCGGTTAAGTAAGTCGTCTGACGAATACAGATGACCGGGCTGATCGCAGGGCAACTAGAGCAAGCAGGGCGGGCAAGCAGTTCCGCCCCCGTCGCCGCCCACGCCCACCACCCGCGTCGAGACGAGACGGCGATAACAATGCAAATATGTCCCCTCGACGCCCAGCAATTCAGCAGCTCGCTATTCATGCGCTATCTCATTACGTTTTTATTCACCACTTATTGATATTCTCGTCCTACTCCTCATTATCACTTCTCATTACAAAAGTGTTACTGTGTAATTACTTTGCTGCGTAGATGTCCTTTCTGCATCTTTATTAAATTACAAAAGTGCAGTTAATACTAGGCTACAGAGACAATTCTATTGCAAGCTTATAGAAATGCCTCAACATAAGGATACATGCATGTTCTAATTACAGGCATTGCAGTGATGTCGTAATATTACATGTCTTCCTACAGCACGGGGGGGGGGGGGGGATTCAGAGAGGTCGATGGGGGGGGGGGGCAACGAGAGGTGCCCCAGCGAGCCGTCGCCGAGAGCCGTAGCGAGCGCTCGTTTGCACATCCGGTCGTCAGTCGCTTGTCACTGGTGTCGGTGCGACGCGCGGCCTTATCGAGAGTCCGTCCGCTCTAAACTGCCCACCTGAGCAAACAGGGGCCTCATTAACCACTCTAGAAAGACAATGACAAGACCATAAATCGTTCGGCTACCATAAAATCCCCCAATGGAATCGCTAGCTGTCAATAAATCGCCAATAAAACGGTGATAAATCAAGAGGTTCTCGGAGGTCTGGGACACGCCTTACAGAAACGGTGAAACAGGTAAACAGCCAATCGCTACCTGCCTTGGAAAATACTTTGTAGCTGCATCTACTAGGGAGATCAACCTACCATTTACCTGGTGCGCAGTTCCCCCTCCGTCCCCCCCTAAGTACGTGTTCCTCGCTTAGGCAGGCGTACCCAGCGCACATACAAAGACTTTAGTCCCAATACATGCGTGTGACGGCGACACACGCATGTGCCGCAGTGACATCGGCCTATCTTCGAAATACCCTCCAGCAGGTCACTAAAATACTAAAAGACTTCTATTTGGAATCTTTCTTAAAACGTTCAGTGTCATTCCAGCACAACCAATATAAGCAACGGGAGGCAACACGGAGACAGAGCCGAGCCGATCAATGGTACAATTCAACGCTAACGCAGCTTTGATCTGCTCTCGAAAACTCCCCAGTAATTTGTATGTTTCCTCAGATTTGCACTGACCACTGATGTCGCTTTTGGGTGACATGGCGTCATCTTTGTTGTGGTGGTTGCATGTTGGGTTTAGACGTCTCTTGTTGTCTTATCAAATGTTTTAATATTTTTAGGAGGATGAGGGAATGATGAAAGATCAAAAGAGAAGGAGAAAGAGAAAACAGTGTGAGTATAAGTATACGAGTGCGTTCGTGCGTGCGTTTGCGCTGGCTGTCGAGGTGTAACTTGAGTAATTTCGACAAATAAGCGAGTTTTATCGTGGAAGGGGGGGGGGGGGGAGTCCTGATGGGAAGGAGGCGAGGGCTGTCATTGGGATGGAGGCGAGTGATGATAGTGACTACGATAGGGTCGTGAGAAAGAAGGGGGTCGTGGACGAGGCGAAAGGAGTTGTGATAAGAAGAGAGGCGGTGGTCGTAAGGGGAAGAGACGACTCGGACCGAAATGCGCGGCCGGAAAAGAAAGGGGGGGGGGGGAGGTCGTCGTGGAGGGGGGAGGTTGGCGTAAGGGAGAGAAAACGGGATTAAGGGTGGAGGGAGGGGGCCCCGGAAGGAGGACGTTTATGGAGGGAGGGGGAGGAAAGAGGGAAGGAGGGGAAGAAGGAATAAAAGGAGGAGGAGGAGGAGGAAGAGGGAATCGCAAGGACGTGACTCCAGCAGCATTTCGCAGCCCCCTGACCCGACACGGCCTCCTCATCCGGCAAGATGGATCGATGTGGTGGGATCTATCCTATTACTCTTGGATAATAAGACTCTCAAAAAGGAAATAGAAGACGAACGAAGAAAAAGAAAGAGAGAGAAAGGACGAAAAAAACGGTTAAAATTATAAACAGCATTTCCTCTTAGATCAAATTCCCTATGCGGCTCTATCGGATCTCAAATTCAATTTATCTCTCTCGGCAGACCTCCTCCGAGCCTACCAAGATCCTCTTCGGCCTCGCCTGGAAATCATTAATTCAAACGTCCCTGATGGCCTTCCAAACATGTCACTTAAAATTACTCACAATTCCAGCTGAAATTACCTCCTCCTCCCCTCCTCCCCTCCTTCCCTTCCTCAAACAACAGGCCTACTAACGCCGGCGCCCCTCCCCCTCCCCCTCCCCCACCCACCCCGCTCCAAGACCGGACTTCACAGACTATAAATTCCGCCCTAACAAGGAGAAGGCCGCCGTGGGTGGTGAGCGAGGGCGGTTATTTGGAAGATCAGGAGTAATCCATCAGTGTAGTGTGACACTCGGGCCGCGGTGTCACCTAAGAGCAGGGGACATTACCTACTATTAAGACGCTCTGGCCCTCTCATTACCGGACAACGGCCGACACACTGTCTCAGGAAGCACCATAAATCACCCGCAGTTAGTCACCCGCGCGGCATAACAACACAACTTCCAGGTCTTCCACTGGATGATGCTCCTCCTCTTCCTCTTCTTCTGCTGCTCCTCCTCCTCCTCCGCCTCTTCTGCCCCTCCTCTACGTCCCTCTTTACTGGGGCCCGTCGTCTCTCTTTCCTTCACATTGCGATTGTAAATGAAAAAGTGCTACGCTCATAATTGAAAAGTCATATTTTCAAACGAAGATGCTGATTATGATAATGACTGCGATTATAACAAGAAATGACAACTGATGATAATGAAGATAATTGCACTGGCACAAAGAAAAGGAAATTTAAACTAAAACACTGCGTGAAAAGATTCCGTAGCTGACATCAGGACCTCCTGCTTCCTCTCTGCAAAATTCGGAAGCATAATGCCTTCTCTTCAACTTCACTCGAAAGAAAAAAAAAAAAAAATGCAATGGGTATAGGCACTTAAAAAGAGCTCATAAGATGGGAAATCTAAAATCACAATCTAACAATGGATTACATTACACGATCTAGAAGCCAGTGGAATTTCTAAGAAGCTATCATGAATAAAATAGCCATTCAATAGTTCTCGGTCATTGCCCCTGAACTGCCTTAATCTGCATATCTCCTCGACTAACCCAATCTTTGAACCAGAATCAGAATTCCACTAATTATGGTCTTTAGCTACGATAACGTGCTATAACTTCGCGTGCAATTATGCTCGCTCACATCTGATCCCAGCTGAAATCTTCTGGGCGAGCACACCTTGGACCCTGAGACTCGACTCCCCGGCCGGCGCACACACCTCGGGCGCCGGGGCTTCCTCCTTGCACGACGGAGGGCTCACGCGGCCCTTGCTCAGCCCCAGATGCTGGTGTCGGCTGCTTCGTTCTCGAGGCGTGCGGAAGTGGAAAAGGAGAAGAAACAGTTGTCTTTCGGTGGCTTATTGTCCCACTCTTTTATAATACAAGCGATACAATGCAGTATCACTCGTCATCATGCTACGGAAGAGACATCTATCGCTAAAATAAAGTCCTCCAAAGGAACTGCAGAGTTAAAAATGCTCCACTCCTAAAAACAAACGTCCTGTCCTGCTCCATGGCGTTTAGACGCAAGAACCCTAGGGCACGAGGCCCAGGGCCCTCTCCAGCCTCACACGAGCGCTGCGTGGCCAAGTTGTTACAGACACACGCACGCAATGGCTCATCCACGGACATTGGGGAGGGTCCCGAAAGTTGTTACTCTGTTACTGGCGGTGCTGGAGGGCTCCGAGTGCGCCATCATGAGGGAGAGCGTGAGGGGAGCTTGCTGCGAGCCCGGGCCGGCCTGCTCTGGCCAAGCTTTTGTTGCTCGAATGTATACACCTCTGGGATGGCCGTAATAATGATCCGTTACGTTGGAGAAAAGAACAGCGAGAGTGCGAGCACTCACACACCTGCGCCTGAGAGAGAGAGAGAGAGAGAGAGAGAGAGAGAGAGAGAGAGAGAGAGAGAGAGAGAGAGAGAGAGAGAGAGAGAGAGAGAGAGAGAGAAAGAAGAAAGAACTTAATTTCTAAACAACTAATTCAAAATGAGCGCATGGACGCGACTGAGCAAGGACGACCAACGACTGCAGACTTCACATGCGAGTGGCCATGAGGGGGGTGAGTGCGGGCCAGGTGGAGTAAGATGAGGGCCATGTTGTCATCTCAGAGCTGCTACAGATTAAGTGGCCTTCTACAAGTTCGGGGACTCGGGGTGACAGGATGTACGGTTTTGTAATAAAAATGTGAGGTAATTTGCCGCCTCATCGCCGCCGCGTGATGGGTTCCGCCGCTAATCTTATGCAAAATGAAAGTCTATTTCACAGTCCACCGGGCCCGTGCATCCATCTCCAGGACCCCATTATTCCCCGAGGGCTCCGCTCACGCTCCATGACTTTCGCTCAGAGAAATTGTTACAACTACCCTCGGGAGCGACTCTTTGTGAAATGGAGCGAAAGATATAGGGCAGCAGCCTTTACGAATGTCTTCGGAGACCTCAAACTATTCTTTAACAGTACATCAGGAAAAAAAGACCAAATGAAATTAATGGTTCATTCGACAACAGTTGAGACAAAAGTCCCAAACATCTGACCAGCCACTTTCCAGATTAACTGCCTCGCTCTTTTCCAAAGCTTTAACTACCTGCAGTATTTACCTGACGATGGGGAATACCGCTCCATCGTTAGATGCAAACACACAGACGGACAGAAAGATAGACAGAAATGCACCCGTTAAAAGGGTTGAGAAGCCTTTCGCACAAGCAATTTTCCGTTGGTTGAATCAATGCTAAGATAACCTTACAATAAGTTAGTAACAAGATCTCTTTATCAAGAGTGACCTCGGGAGGGACGGGGTGACCGGCGTGGGATGAGCTCGAAGGTTGAAAATACGGAGGAGGAAGAAAAAGGGAAAAAGGAGCGGAAAGAAGGGGAAGGCGAGAGGGAAACGGGAGATGGGTTAGGGAAGAGGGGTCAGAGTTACAGCGGCAATCATAGAGGTGCGGCCTCCGCTGCCCTGATGGCTGAGATGAGCATGTGTAGGAGGCGAAGGCAAGGATTCTAACCAAAGGAAACCACGAGAGGGAAGGCGATGGTGGTGCCGGATGCCAAGGGGACGGCATTCGTGATTCGATGGGCAGGTGGGCGTCGTGGGCGCGACGCTGAAGAGAAGTGCCTTACATATGACGTAGTATAGAGTCCAAGTTCCTGCGAGAGTGGCCAGCAGGACCGTCGTGGTGGCGAGGGCGGGCGCGCGGGCGGGCGTGGGGGCGGGGGGTAGCGGCGGCTCCAGCAGGGGGGCCACAAGGACGGCCCAGACCGAATATCTTCCCGTCCGCCTCGTGAACATGACCACTAACTGTCACCGACTGATTTGTACAGTGACTCACCCGAGACAACCAGGCCATGACTTCAGCAATTTTTAACGAAGCTCCCGAGGCCAGCGGGCGTATATATTTCACTGACCTCAACGTCACTTTCAAAATCAGATCCTTTATCAATATATTAGATGTCTTCTCAAAACGGCCTCGGCAGGAATCAGCGCTCCGTGTCGCTACTATCGGATATGATCAAAGATAACATTAAACTTACTGGCCATCGCCATTTTCAGTTTGGCTCGATAAATTGCGAACCCTTCCGAGACGGCAGGAGGCGGGCGCTGAGGTAAGCACCGGGAAGGAGAGGACGACTCGCCATCGCGTCCCCTTCCCCAAACGACGACCGACTTGGGTAACGACAATAACAGAGCCGGGAACTTTGTTTCGTGAAGAAGCACTGCTACCCGCTCGCCAGCCAGCCCCGGCATTATATCTGTCGCCACAACAACAGATGTTCGGAGGCACCCGCGCACGCTTCATGGAGGCCCTTGCGAACTCACTTCGTTTCCCCGATCCCCCGTCTCAGTTCGTTCCCCTCGGCCCTTTGCCCCACTTCGTTCCTCTCGTTCCTTTGCCCCGTTCTTCTCGTTTCCCTGACTTTCCTTGAGCTACAAACCGCGGCCGCCTTGACAAGAAGGAAAACCGCACAGAGTCTTATCGAACTCTGGTAAATTACAGATAATCGTCAAAAGGGATGATCTAATCTGGGTATCCCGGAACGGACGGTCTAGCGATCAAATATAACGTCGACCGAAGAGGCCCTCTTTGTCCATAAACTGTGAAGAGAACAATATCGATTCCCCAACTAACATTATGAAGACGTGTTTATTACCCAATATATCAGATTGCTAACTGCCAACTTTCCAGAAGCTAATCAGTCCAGGAAAACCGAACACGGACCGTTGTATATCCCTATCTTAAGAGCAAACAGGCAGACAGACGTCAGGACACAGAAGGAACTCTAGTATTGGGCACAACTTTTGAATTCCCAGTTCAAAGGTTATGGACGCAGATTCAAGAGTGAAGGAAGGAGCACAGAATGACATAAGCGGAAAGAAATAAAAAGTCAGAGGGAAAGGAGGGAGATATATCGAGGGAGAAGAGAGACGGCAAGGAAGTAAGAGGATGAAAAAAGAGAAGAGGAGGAGGAGGGGCGGGGAAGGTTCGTGCCATATCATCGGCAGCAGCGACAGGTCCTTTCCGCCAGCAAGGAGGTCCTTCGGGTGGGTAAACACGACGGGAGGAGATCCCTTGGTGCGCCTTGGGAAAAAAATATTCATATAAATTTCTGCCTACAAATAACAGTCTCCCCCTCCACCTCCGCCCTCCTCCCGCTCCGTCTTCCATCACCTCCCCGGCCGTTCCCTCGTAGCTCATTATATTCACGCACACAAACACTCATCACTCTTTTCCAGATAAATCACTTGTACATGTCCTAACTCCGCGCATCTGAAATAACGTCAGTTTTATCTTAATAATGCGCAAACACTCCTAGAATATATAGCTCAACAAAGGAAAACGATGATCCTCATTGTCTGGATATGAATTGGCAAAAAAAGAAACTTGGATAGGTAAGCACTGCTATTCTTGATGATTATGATTTAATATCAATAGGATTAATTATCATAAAAAAGAAGCTAGAATAGTTTATTTAACACTTGAAACCATTACCATGCTGAAGACTACTAAAATAGTAATGAAAGAACGATGAATAGTTCTTACCAAAACCACTGTAAACTAATTTCATTTTTCGCTGACAAATAACACGAATGTCATCGGTGTACGAATTAAGTTTCGAAGCTGTGCATGGCGAATTCTGAAACGAAATTCGAAATCGGCATGGAGGTTCAAAGTTCGAAGCCAGGAAGCCACTCCCGGCCCTTTAGAGCAAGAGGCGAAACCGGGAAATTCCTGTCGCGTCCTGGCCGCAGTGCCTCATCCTGAGTCACGACTGAACGCTGAGCATCCCGTCCATCGGTCGCAAGCGGCCTGTCCTCTTTCGGGGCAGATCGTGACCGCCTCCGATTGCCTTCGGATCGCGATTGCTTCCCGGGCTGTGCTGTGGGCGGCGCACTTTTATTTTTATGTCTTTGCGACATTTTACTGTAATCGGGGCGAGGGTCTATGCTTTCAGCCTTCTTTTATGAGGATACAGACCAAGATGTATCTGCTTTGGCAAGGAGCACATTTAATGACATTATTTATTCTCAGAGTATTGCTGAAAGATAAAGTTCCAAGTACTATTACTGCAAACAGATTAATGGTATCCCCCCCCCCCTTTAAATAAGTTTAAACATACTATCCCCTCACCATCCATTGATACACACTAATATATGATTTTTCACTAACTTTTGGACTCTTCACAATGTGCCTGCATCTCCAAACATGATCTTCACACTGTTCCACCAGAAATACCATCTCTTACATCTTGCACTAAAACGGAAATATCCTTTCCCTCTCTCAAAAGAGAAATATGAACAGAAAGAAACACACACACACTCCTCTTTAAGCACACAAACTTACCCGCAACATATTTACGCAAATTTGAATCTGCATAACCCTCACCTGCAGTCAAAATCGTCATTTCGATTTCAATTTCCACTTGCAAATGGAGGGTTGACGCACAGGGGTAACTTATTCACGGGTGACAGCAGGCGTGTGGCCGTGCAGTGCGGGCGTGCAACAGACGGCGACCGGACGAGCGTCGCCACTTGCCGCCCAACAATCATCTGTATCGTTGTCACCCAATAAACAACGGAGTCGACGTCGCCTGCGCCCAGGCTTTCGCAACGCAATATATGCCGCATAAAACAAGCGTAAAGACAGTCATCGCCGCCACCTCAACCACAAAAGCTATTGCCGTCCACAAATATGTAATTTCATATACAAGTCTAAATAAGGTCTGGCATTGGTGATGGTCCATCATAACTCCCGACCGTATGAGAAAAAAAATGCAGCGGCCAGCGCCCCGGGGAAGCTTACAAAGAAACTGTCCATTACATGTTGCTATCACTACCGCCTCACGCCATACTTGTATTTTATACATCGGGGAAACCCGCTGATCAATAGTAATGGAACGTGTGGTGGGACTGCATCTCGTAAAAAAAAAAAATATATATATATATATGTCGACAACAAAAACAGCCGCACCTAGGCTTGTTGCTGTTCTGAAGCCCTGACAGCTGGAAGGCGACAGCGCCTGGAGGACGAGCAAACCAACGCCGAGCGCGCAGGAGACGGCGAGCTTTAAAGACACGGCCGGGACCTCTTGGCATCGTCGGCGAGTGCACGCCTGCGATTACCTTCGCACGACGTCCATTAGACAAATATGTAGTTCGGCCGGAGCTCATTTCCTCTGACAAAATCTTATAACCGACGAACAAAGCTCGAAATGCTTGCCCCCTCAACCCCTAACCCTTGACCCCTCCCCCCTCCCTATTCGCCCCTCCTCCCTACTCAACCCTACGCACTCACCGAATCGCAAGTTACCACAGATCGAGGAA
>NC_061839.1:16874605-16939605 GCF_019202785.1 Penaeus chinensis
TTCGCCTCCCGTTCCCGAGGCCGACGTCGGGGAGATGCCGCTGGACATGACGCAGGAGCCGGCCATCAGCGGAGAGGAGACGCGGACACGACGTGGAGCGCGAGACCTACAGAGGACGGGGGTTGTAGGACAAGACGTTCGGGCCTCTGGGAGACCTCGGCCGCTCGTAAACAACTGGGTGGGATGGGTGATGCTTTAGTAACGCCCGAGAGACTTTCGCTGGACTCCTCGTTATCGCAAACTGCTATCAGTCGCCATTTATATCAGAACTACTAGCCGTCCTCTGGGCATTGCACCTCTAATACATAAACTGTTCTGAAATAACGAAGAATCCCCAAAACGCGACTCTGGAAGGACGGCGAAGGATCCCCGCCCCCCTTCCACCCGTTCAAGACGCCCATCAGTCCCCGCTAAGCCCGATGGTGGCACATCGGAACCGAAAACCTCGCCTGCATTTAGGCTCCCAATTACACCCGGCCCGTAATTGTTCCCGTAAGTGAGCGGCTCGTAGACGGCGTCGGGTGTCGAGATAACACGGGCATACCTGGTGGAGTGGGTTTAGGCCAGTAAGTTGTGTGAGACACGGCACACCTGCGATAACGTCAGCTTCACTTGGCCCAGGTAGTGTCGGCCCCATCGCCAACTCGACGTGAACACCTCCCGCCGGTCACCTTGTTAGCGGACCCACCCGGCCACCGCCCCCCTTGAGGCCGGCGAGGGGAGGGGGGGGGGGCAGGGGTAACGAGGTGGCAATGAGGGAGATGAAGGCCAAGGGGTTGCAGATTCAATGTTAACTCGTTAGAGGCAGAGTACAGCGTTAGGCCTTGATGGAAGAAAAATCGGTATATTCAATCATCTGCCTCGAGTGGCATGCACTTTTCGTGTAATACATTTATTCGCTTTCCTTTCTCGCTCTCTTGTAGCAAACAAATGGCGGCGGCTCTTGCCCTTGTAGTGACAGCCAGGGACACGTGTCGAGCCTCCTCTTCCGGTAACAATCTGACATTCAAATGACCTTTCCAAAAGAAAGATTGAGCTTTTTCAGACAAAAAGGGTGTAATAGCAACCCAAGATGTAATTCTTAGTTACCATTATTAACAGAATCGAAATGAAGAGTTTCGATGAAAAAGTTTTCAAGGAAGGAAAACAGACTGAGGGTCTGCGATGGGAAAGAGGATGACCTTCCTGAACAGCATGCTGTCCATTTTACTCATGAGCAATACTACAAAAATAGCATTACTCATGACGTTTAAGCAAGTTCATCCTGTTTCCAGTGACCTTTAAAAAAACAACAGCCGCCGTAACCATTACAGAAGAAGACTACATCGCACAGATTACGACGGCTCGCTCCCCCCAAAAGTGGCAGCGCCATCTTCAAACAGTGAGTGAACACCAGCTTCAGCGGTAACTGGACCTCCTGACACCGGCGTCGGCCCGCGAGCCCCTGGCCCCCTCGGCACCAGTACCTCCGGTGCGGATGTCACTCCCATCCCCGTATTGTAAGCCACATTGGACACTGTCACAACAAATTGGTTGGAGCGTCCGGTTACGTGTCCACTTGGTGTCCACTTCTTTACCGCAGACACCGATTATCGCATTGGATCTGTCGGGGCTCCGCGCAGGACGGCATTCTTCCACCAAATTGATGGGGTCGAGGAGCCATGCCCGGGCCCGGCCTAATTGGCACGCCCCTTCACCCCCATCGCTACAAACATGCCAACTTATACACGCCGAAAATGACAAAAGTGAACTGGTCTGAGCAACACGACGGCGCTTGTCGTGTTCGTGGATCCCGGACGAGGTTATCAGCGGGACACATCGGCCCGCGCCAACGCGTTGCTTCAAGCCTGGAGGCTGAAGGCGTTACCTGCGAGTGGGTCTCGTGACATGACAGCGAAGGCCCACACTGACTAACAAACGAGTAGATTTAAGGCTGGTGTTCCAGTGCCGAATAATTATATATGTCAATAAAAATTAACACTTATTATAATTGCCCTTATTCATGAGTCTTATTCTTCTGTACCTAATCACTGCATGCATAAAGCAGCATTAAGATGATGCGATAATTGGACCGATTCAATATTCCTGATATTTTTATCTGATAATCTAGAACCTGAATCGAGAATATAGCTGCTAACGTGGGCGGCCGCCATCTCCTCACCTCCACAGAAATAAGGAGAACGAGGAAATTGTTTAAAAAGGTAAAGTCAGCCCTCAGTTCGTTTTGTGTGGATGGCGGCCTATTCATAATCAAAGCTGATAAAATGATAGCACTGACACGGCTCATTCCTACGACCGTACTCACGATAAACACACGACACAAATAAACATCTAAGGATCAGGATAAAAAAAAAAATGGTTTCCTAGTTACGTCTTGGGGAGAACTGCACGTCATAACATCGCTTCTTTTTCTTCTACGTGTGTGACCCACACATACGCCCTCTGGACTTGTGCTGATACGTATTCGAGCGGAAGTGTGCTGCACCTATGCGTAAATGTACAAAGATAGCCACAAAAAGACATGAGTGGAATGGACGGTGTCCGAGCGAGTGGTGCGGCAGCAGATGCGGGAGAAAAGCAGATGTCTTTTCGAGGAAGCAGGTGTGGAGGCTAACCACCGAGGGCACATAATGAGTGTGAGTTAGCACTTGACCTTCGTGCCTGGAGTCTCCAAAGATAAGGCGGCCTTTGGTGGCCCGCCCGCCTCCTCACCGGCCACCAGATACCCTAGCGATAGCGCCCTCGGAATTTCTCCTCCTATCAGCCTGGGAGCAGATAAACCTCGCCGGTCTGACAATGGACGGTTACTTCTCTCATCTGATAGGCGCTATCAGCAAGGTGACGACGGCAAACACCTTGCTCAAGTACCAGTTTCCTGCAACTCTGCCAGCACTCTAGACATGTCAATGGCCGAAGTGTGGTCCCTTCCCCGATACCGAAGGCTGGGCCACTCGGATGCTGGTCGTGTGTATGCCAGCACGCTATTTCACTTGATGATACACTAACTTTCAATTCTAATTCTTGCAACATATTGACCATATTTCCAAGGCAAGCTCAAATAAGGGCGGATCGTTTAGGCAGAAATCTCGCCACAGTTGACGTCCGTGATCGGATTACGCTCGGACTCCTTTGTGGGCAAAGGCTATCCCGTAACAATGCGTAGTAACTGTTAAAGGCATTGCAGGATGCAAGTGATAAGGCCGGACGTGGCCGCGAGCGATCGCGGCACAATTCCTGCTGCATTGCACAAGGTATCGTAGGAAACAGCATGGTCTTTCGACATTCGGTCCAGAGCAGCAGTAAGCCCCGGCGGGTCACAGGGCTTATAATGGCGTAAGAGGGACGGGTTTAAAATTATATATCTTCGGCGCTCGGTCTGCCTCTAATTTAGGAGGGGATTTTAAAGGAGGCCAAAGCCGCCTCATTTCTCGGCGGGGTCGAGGGCTTCGGCGCGTCCGGGGGCGCAGCGGGGGCGGCGCGGCGCGGCACTACGCTCCGAGAGGACGCCCTTCCCTCCGAGGACAATGTGCACAAATCCGTGGTGAATGCGCGCTAAAGTTCGCCGTGACTCGCTGCTGATGAACCTTTATTGCAGTGTGTGACGCTGCTCAGATGGAGGAGATTTCGTTCGCTCCTTCAGGTCCAAATCAGGCTCGTGTGTGACAGGGCTGACTACGCGGGTTGACACACATGCTGTGAGTTACGATGTCGTACATTAGGTGGCTCACCCAGCCTTACCTCGCCTTCCCGGGAAGAAAACCGGGAGGGAGTGGGGGCGATAGGGGGAAGGGAGGGGCGGCTGGGACTCCCCTCACCTGCTCGCCCCCGTCTGGTAAGGGCAGGGCGCATTTGACTTGCAATGCGGTGGTGTGCTCTCGCCTCTAATGCGGCTTCCCAGGTAAGGGAATTCTTCAACCATATTCCTCTCATTGTTAACACTTACATCGTTCCAGCCCGTGCGTGCGTGTGCGTGAGCATGCGCGTGTTTGTGTTTGTTTCCACATTCATTCTCACGTCAGTATCTCCCCTTTTATTCATATATTCCTCTGCCACAACGCATAGAATATATTTCACTAAGGTCTACTGAACGACAAACCTCTCACTTTTGGCCTCAAAGCGGCGCCTGCAATCACTCCTATCCAATCCGCTTCCACCAGCCACCTCAAAGATCAACCTAAACAACCGTTTGACGAACCGACCCGTTTATAAGTCTTCCCCCGCCCCCCTCCTCCCCCCCCCCCACAAAAAAATGATCCAACGAAAAAAATATAATAAAATAATAATAACCATAAAAAGAGAAAAGGGAGCCCCGAATACTTATTCGAGTTTAACGGCGTCTGCGTACGTCCCCTTGAATGGCGCAATGAGAGGGAATGCGAAGTCCGGGCTCAGCGCGATCCTTCCTCGGCCGTTCCGAATCTCACAAGTCTTGATCAAATCTCTCTTACTTTTCCCGAACGAATATAAACTTTTTTTCTTTCACTCGGGAGGGACGGGAGGGCGGGGGCAACAGGGAGAGGGGCAGTCCGAAGAGCGATAGACGGGGAGGAAAGAAGAAGGAAGAATAGTGATGAGCGGTAGAGACGGTGGCGAGGAGGACGAGGAGGACGAGAAGGAGGATGGGAGGGAGGAAAGGAGGAATGGCGGGGGGAAGGAAAGGACGGAAGGACAAGTTGGGGAGAGGAAGGAAAGGGCACGAAAAAGATAAATAAATAAACATATTCAGATGACATCGAAATTGTAGGGGGATATCAAAGGGAAAAAAAAGAAGGTAGGTAAGGAGAAGAACCACAATATATATATATATATATATATATACAGAGAGAGAGAGAGAGAGAGAGAGAGAGAGAGAGAGAGAGAGAGAGAGAGAGAGAGAGAGAGAGAGAGAGAGAGAGAGAGAGAGAGATAGAGAGATATAGAGCGAGAGCGAGAGAGCGAGAGAGCGAGAGAGCGAGAGAGAGAGAGAGAGAGAGAGAGAGAGAGAGAGAGAGAGAGAGAGAGAGAGAGAGAGAGAGAGAGAGAGAGAGAGAGAGAGAGAGAAAGAGAGAGAGAGAGAGAGAGAGAGAGAGAGAGAGAGAGAGAGAGAGAGTGAGTGAGTGAGTGAGTGAGTGAGTGAGTGAGTGAGAGAGAGAGAGAGAGAGAGAGAGAGAGAGAGAGAGAGAGAGAGAGAGAGAGAGAGAGAGAGAGAGAGAGTGAGAGAGTGAGAGAGTGAGAGAGAGAGAGAGAGAGTGAGTGAGTGAGTGAGTGAGTGAGAGAGAGAGAGCGAGAGAGAGAGCGAGAGAGAGAGCGAGAGAGAGAGCGAGAGAGAGAGAGAGAGAGAGAGAGAGAGAGAGAGAGAGAGAGAGAGAGAGCCAACAGCTTGGCAAGGAGCAACATTTTACCAAACGAGGGCGCTAAGCAAAACATTCCATCTGCTTTGAAATCTGGGAGCAAACAGAAAAAAGGAAGCATATTAAGATGGCATTGTTGTGGTTCTCATGATAATATTTGGCGCAGTTCCTGGCGGGAGCGGAGGATAAACCCCCGCGACTGCCGCTACGCCGTCCTGCCGCCTGCCGCCAACAACTCTGGAGCTCCTGCAATAAATTGTTGCGTGTCAGCGTGGAAGTTGGCAGAGGAAGACAGTTGCGGAGTGCCGGGGCCATAACCGTCAGAGGCAGGAGGCGCCGCTGACGAAGGGCCTCGCAGGAGTTCACACCGTCCGTAAACAACCCGCAAAAAATTCCTAATATCCCACCTTGTAAAAAATAATCCCGGGTCTCTAGCCAGTTCTCTCGTCGCCGTAAATATCAGGCGGGAATAAACGTTCCTTAACAAACAGCGCCTGTGTGGGTTCGCTCTTGCCCTTCTCCCGGCCCCTGCCGCCCATCCGTCCGCCCGTCTTGTCCTGCCCAAGCTGGTGCCAAACCAACGTCCGTACTACCATACTCAAAATGATCCAAAGCCAGCGTCCGTATTACTATACCCAAAATGGTACCTGGCCAGCGTTCGTATTACCTAATTCAAAATGGTGCTAAGCCAGCGTCCGTATCAACCTACCCAAAATGTTGCCAAGCCAGCGTCCATCTTATCATAATGAAAACAGGACTAAAATAGCCTGCTCCCTATACAAACGGGGGAAAGACCCAAACGTAAATATGAAAAACAAACGACAGTCAAATAGGCAAAGAATACCAAACGTTTAAAACACCCACAAGACCTCTAGCTGAAGCCCCGACACAAATAATGATAAAAATAAATAGATAAATATATAAATCAATAAATAAATAACACAAATAATAAACAGCCAACAAAATCAAAGCAGAAAACATTTCAACCTTCGCATAGAACACGTAATAAACAAATATTCTAATGAAGACGCTACTCCAAAGGCGAGGGAATAAATGCTGGGTAATCCTACAAAACAAAGGGAGATCTTCCCACAGGGTGATAAGAACACTTAAAGACCCAAGTCATTATGCTTGATGAGCTCTCCTTCACTAGACACTGCAGAAGCGGCGAAATAACAAAGGCGAGTTGAATTACGGGATACAGGCTATGGACTTCCAAACAAGGGGTGTTAAATGCGGCCGCTGTGTCGGTCTGTTTATCCGTCTATACGTCTGTTGGTCTGTTATGTTTATCTCTCTTATCTGTCTATATATCTGTCTGCCCGCCTCTGTCTCTCTCATATCCCATACTCGCGCAGCATCCACACACCAGCACCGCAATCAAAATCCACACCTATGTCCATAAAAGAGTAAAAGATAACACCAAGAACGAGTTTTCCACGGCCTCTCCCGCCCCCTTCCACCCTCCTTCCCCCTCCCCCCGCCCCACAACCACCGCGATCCGGTAGTGCACCTTGGCCAGATTCGCACACTGCAGCTTAGAATTTCGCAAGGGTTATAAACAAGTCGCAGACATTCATAAGGTATAAGCAATGGAGCGAGGAACAGAAGATTCCTTCGTAAACAACAACCTCCCCCCCTGCCCCCTCCCCCCGAGAAATCTGCAACCGCATTTATATCCCCGGTTTTTCCTTCCTCGCACAAACACGCCCATTGCCACCTCCATAGACATGCGCACGTTACACAAAATTCACAGCGGAGTCAGGCACAAAAAAAAGTTTCCCGTCGAGCACCAAGACGTATATTACGTGTCCCTTTCCTTGCTTCCTTCGCCTGGCCCTTTCTTTCTTCTAGCGACGCCGACTAGAAAAAAAAAAAAAAAAAAAAACTTTTTTGAAATCCATATATTCAAGTATTTATTAGGCAACCGTATCTTCCGTATTCGCTACCTTTTATCATTTTCATCTCATCCCCTCACGATAACTAATTCCTAATTCTTTCTTCTCTCAGGTTTTCTTATTCCTCACTTTCTTCAATATCCGTTTCCTTCCCCTCCACGTTTTCTTCTTCCGCATCATCATCATCATCAACCTCTTGGCATCCAGCATCCAGAGTAACATTCAATATCTCCGCCATAAACATCAGCGTCCCTCCCGAGCCAGCATTCATCTACATATTTCTTGATACCACTCGATAACAAAAATATATTTTCACAACCATTTCGGAATAATATAGTTTTTTTTCTTTCTCTATCATTCCATACACATAATAATTGGTTCCTGGAAAAAGGTCTACATATCTCTTCCCCATCGTCTTTTTACAGTGTCGTTTCCTCTCCGTGAAATTTTCTTTTCAGCATCATAATTTCCCTCGCAAGTAGGCATTTTCCCCCCATTTAGCATCAGTATCTCCCTCGTCATTATAGATTCCAACTGAATATCAGCATCCCCTGACACCACTAACTTAACATCTTCCAGCAACTCCACAAACAACTTTCACCATCATGCAGCACTTTCTACTCAGAGGCCCACAGTCAGTCACAATCCCAGCCATCTTCTCTCCGTCACCCTTTCTTCTCTTTCGCACGCTCGTTCTCTTAAGTATTGCTTCCTTCTTTCTTTGCTCTCGCAACCTTCCCTAGCCTTGTAAAGGTTCTTCTCCATCTAAATACATTCATGATACTAGGAACGACGCTGACCCGGAGCGTTGTTCTGACTTTCTCGTCCCTTTGTACTTCAAGTGGCTCTCCCGGCGTCCTACTACAACCCCAGACTGCTGCCAAATCCGGCCCAATCGGCGATCCCGAATCCCGTCCCTGGCCCCCACAATGGCTCTTAGCAGCGGTCCAACATCAACACCCTCCCATCGGCCCCCATGGCAGCCCCAGCAACACTAAATAACGGACAAACGTACCCAGATGGGCGCCAAAAACATCTCGGGATGGCAGCAGCGCTGGAACCAGACCCGACATTTTCTTAACATTTGATTCAAGAAACGCCCTCCCTTCTTCCCCAGCTTAACATCCCCCGCAGCGAACCACAGCTCTGCGCCAAAGCGAAGCCCACGCCAGAGGCCCGAGCGAAGGCGGCGGCGTCAACGGCGGCCCCACCGAGGGAGAAAAATCCTGGGGGCGAGGCGAAGCACGGCCAACGAGGCCCCGTCGAACGAACTATTATAACATATAAAAACGACTCCCCGAAACTTCTACAAGAAACCCCACGAGACCCCAGTGCGCCAAGCAACGCCCACTCCCCCAGCAGCGCCCAACCCCAGAGGCCCCAGCATTGCGGCCAGAGTGAAGAGTCGCTGCTCAATGACCCGCGCATTTCCACGCTAAATCATCGCTGAAAGTCCGTAATGCCATCCTATTTGCAACCTTCCTTTCCGCTCCCCATAGCCCGGCGCAGAGCACACGCCGCCGCCATGATGTCCTCTCGGGCCGGGGAGGAAAGGCGGGGAGAGGGAGAGGAGACGGCGTGGGGGCGAGAAGGAGAAAGAGACAGAGGGGAGGAAGAGGAGGGTGGAGATAAGAAGGAAACGGACGGGAGGAAGAGGATGAAGATAAGATTGAGATGGAAGGGGGAGCAGGAAAAAGAGGCTGAGGATCCAGTTGAGGTAGAGGACAAATAAAAGGAAGAGGGAGAAATGGAAGAAAATAGATAACCTAAGAGGACGAAGATGCGGAAAACGAAGAAAAGGAAGTTCAGAAACGAAGAAAAGGACCAGAAAGACGAGAGAAGAAAAGGAAAGAGAAGGAAACTAAAAAAGTGAAGCTCGATGGCGCTGGGCCGTTGGGTCTCTCCCCGTGATGGAGGGGTCGGGAGGGAATGTATCGGGGGCGCCTGTGATGAAGGGGAGGGAGGGCCAGTTGTTAAGGCCAAGCGTATGGCTCAATGGGCACGGAGGCTCATGTCTGGGGCGTCGGAGGGGAGGGGGGGGGGGAGGGATGTTTGGGTATCTGGATGAGGTGCTAAGTGTAGGGACGGGAAGATCCACATGAACATAATAAAGATAAACGAGTAAAAATACGAGACAAAACTTGAGGACGCCTTTTTAACGCTCATCGACGATGATAGTGGTAGTAGTAAGAGCAATAAATGATATTGATAATGATAATCATAATCATAACAATCACAGAAAATATAATAACAATAACAATACTAATAATAACAATTATCAATATCGTTATCATTATTATCGCCATCAGTATTATTGGAAGTGGTATCATCACTGTCATCGTGACCCCCACCATCGTCATAAAATCGCCATTACTATCACCATAAGAAACGACCGAAAACGACGAAGGGAACGAAAGTCCCAAGGGGCGGAGCAGTGAAAACAGACGCGGCGAAGTGAAAGTGGACAACACGATGATGATGATGATGAAGGAAGTGGAGGAACGAGAGATAATGCTAACAGTACAAGAGAACGGCGGCAGTGAAAGGCACGCGGTGAAAGGAAGTAGCCAAAGACAAGCGGCAACAAAGGAGACGCCGACGAAGAAAAAGGGAAAACGAATCTTAAGCTCCGCCGGGTCTGAGAGGGAAAATTGAGTGGCGTAAAATATACATGCGCTATCATTAAGCTTTTTAAATTCACTACGTTACTGTTAACGTGCGGGATGAAGCTGATGATAACAATAAGATGGTCGTAATGGTCATACTGATAATGATAATAATAATAAAAATGAACTATGTTGAGAATGATGATAATGATGATGATGATGATGATAATAATAATAACAACAATAGCAATTGCAATAACAGTTTTATAAATAATAACATTAACAGTAATAATAATAGTACTAAAATAGTAATAGTATTAGTAATAACAATAATAATAATAATAATAACAATAATAATAATAAAAGCAACAAAAAACAAAAATATGAATAAAAAAATGATAAAGCTAATAATCGACCTTCCCTTATTTCTGCGTGGATTATCGGGGAATCAATATTTTTCCCTAGTAAACGGAGCATTTTCGTGCCGGCGCCGCGTTTTTCCCCCGTGTTCATTTTTCCCCGGCGGTGGATAAAGGCCATTCCAGGTGCGTGTGTCCCGCCTCCACCACTTGATCTTCCATGCAACCAACCAACCAACCAACCAACCAACCAGCTCAACCAGCCAGCCACGCCCGCTACCACTGCCACTACCATCGAGGAAACATGCTAGATCCAGCTGCAAGAACAACAACAACAGCAACAACTGAGACAACAGCAACGGCAACAGCAGCAGTAGCAGCAGCAACAACCATACAACTTTCGTCTCTTCTACCCCATGCTGTTCGCCCCCCCCACCCCTTCCCCTTCCCCAACACTACCCCTTCACTCAAGCTGCTTGGTTAATTGGGCGTCGCTTGTTTTCTTTTTCCTTTTTTTCCCCTTTTTTCTGAGAAAATAAGACACTTACCATGTGCTATAAATGATATTCCTAAGTCTTCAAAATCTCCGTCGCTGTGTGGACATGCCACTCTCGCTCTCTTTCCCTTTTCAGAGAGAAGGGGGAGGGAGATGATAGGGAGGGGGAGGGAGAGATTGAGAAAATGAAGGTGGGAGGGAGGGAGGGGAAAAGATGGATAGATGGATAGATAGAGGGAGAGGGAGGAGAGAGAGAGGGAGAGGGAGGGAGGGAGGGAGGGAGGGAGGGAGGGAGGGAGGGAGGGAGGGAGGGAGGGAGGGAGAGAAAGAAAGAAAGAGAGAGAGAGAGAGAGAGAGAGAGAGAGAGAGAGAGAGAGAGAGAGAGAGAGAGAGAGAGAGAGAGAGAGAGAGAGAGAGAGAAGAGAGAGAGGGAGAGAAAGAGAGAGACAGAAGTAAACGAGAGGAGAGAAGAGGAAAGGAAGAAAGAGGAAGAAGAAAGGAGGGAGGATAGGGGAGGGGAAGAGAGAGGGGGGAAGGGCTAACAAGAAAAAGACAGGAGAATAAAAAAAAGAGAAAGAGAAGAGATAAGAGGGAAAGACAAGAGAGAGCGAGAGCAAAGTGAGAGAGAGGATAGAGGAAAGTGACAAAAAATGTCTCCAGCCCTAATAACCAGAACTTCAAACAGCCTCGACTCCCTTACCAGAGGCAGCTTAACCAGCTTGGGTCTGCTGCTACTGGCGCCTTGACGATCATTGCGTTACTGCAGAGAGCGATAAGGGTTAGTTCTCATTAAGGTGCCACGGGTGTGTTGGCACTACGGTAAAGAGGGCCATATAAAACTACCGCCACCACATTTGCATGGAACTACCTATCTTCTGAAATTACGAGCGCGCTTAATTAAAACATGACCTTCGCAAATTAAGGGCCTTTAGAATTAAAAAAAAAAAAAAAAAGAAGAAAATTTATTAGCGGAAAGACAGAAACTTTTAACGTGTACGTTCATAGACGTCTACCAAAGTAATGAAATCTAAAAGCACATCCATGCGCGGGGGAAATTTACAACACATGTGTCATTCAAATAGCAATGGGACAGGAGTGAGCAAACGGCCCCCACACGGGAAATCTACGAACGACGAGATCGAAATCGAAAAAAGAAAAAAAAAAGAAAAAGTCCTGGATCTTGCCAAGGCGTCGTCGCGGGCGTGCAACTCAGCAAACACGCGGGCGGCGATAGAAAGTAAGTGGAGGAAGAGAAGGGAATGGAGAAAGGAGGAAAAGAGGAGCGAATAAGAAGCATAAAAGGAGACTTACGCTACGTGGCGCATGCCTAGGCAAGCACGAGAACAAAGAAAGACAATGAAAAGAAAGAGAGAAATAGAAAGAAAGGAATGATGATAGAAAGGAAGAGAAAAAGTAAAGAAGAAATGAAAAGGGCGCCAAGACGCGTCCGGGGGCTTGGCACTCCAGCGCGGGAGAGGACGCCATTACTGGAGGTGCCTCATCCCCAGCGCTGATAACCACAACGCCACACATGATTAAGCTCCGCCAAACACGGAGATGGACCGGAAATGGGTCGGGCTTGGGAGGAACGGAGAATGGAAGGATGGGATAACGGGGGAACTGGAGATACGAGTCTGATAACCGCTCGCTTTAAGGACGGGTATCTTCCTCCCGCGTTCAGGCGCTAAACCATGCCGTTGTAACGCCCTAACTGATGCTTCTCTGCCTATTACTTCTTCACTAGCACGCAGAGTGCCTCGCTACGCACAATCGAGGTAAGTACTGTGCTTTGCCTAATATTAATGCTAAACAAGTACAGATTCTGCTAGGGGCGTCTCGGGCAAGGACTCCTAACGCTTTCCTCACAAGATTTTTCAGATCGCTCGTGTCTTCCCGGGATTACGCATCAAAACCACAGTAGCCATAATGAGGAAAGCCCCGTCCCGCCCCGTCCCGCCAGGCCGCCTAAAGGGGGAAAGGGAGGGGGAGGGGGTCGTGGAGCGGCGCCCCAACAAAAAACCCGTTGGCGGCGTCCTGTAAATCACGGACGATGGCAAGGCTAACGCGGGAATTGTTGCTCGCGTTTCGGGAACGGCCTGGCGGATGTCTGGAGTACCACATAAATTACGCTGTTTGCAGATCGCCGTCGTGATATTGAACGCTACACGAGCTTCCGCAGGGGAACGCTGGCGCGGCGTCTCGTACACCCCCGCCGCCGCCCCCGAACATAGCAACAACACAGCCTCTCTTCCCACATCCACACGCTCGTTATGGGGCCTTTATGGCCCTTTGTACTGCATATTTCATCGTTATTCCATCGGACCATCTCGGCACTATATCTCGTTCTGCACCAAGATTAAACACGGCTCTCATTCCTTAAAAGACACCTTGCAGTGAATAAAGCCCGAGGTAAATACTGCACACAAAGAGTATAAGTAAATCCCTGATCTCGCCTCGCAAAACAATTCCGTCTCCTTCGCAGCGAGCGCCGCCGACCAGCACTCGAGCCGCATCACACGCCCGGCTAGATGACATAATCCGGCCTGATTAATGACGCTCTGAAGTGACAGCCTCATTCCCAAGACGTAGTAGCAACCAACCACTTGCCGGCACCCGCCAACAGGCCTACTACTACAAGGCCGCAGGAGAAAAATTGGGTAATCTAATTTTCCACCTCAATGCCGATTTGAAGGGGGAGGCCAATGACGGAGGGACCGGCGGCCGAGGGCGGAGGACGGCCTCTCAGGGGTCCATTCAGGCGGCGCCGCTGATACTCTCGAGTGATAACTCGGTCGCCGCCGCCGTCTTTCAAGATATCTACGACTCCGTGTCAGGGCTGTCACGTCACGCGAGGCTCGAAGGGAAAAAAACACACTGACTGATCCATTGGAATTTATAGGCCGTAAAGGTTTTCAACTAGGATGATTTACCGTTTATGAACTCTTTGAGAAAGATGTAAAAGACGTAACTTACGAATATCACTCTTTCTCTCTCTCACACTCACACTCACAATATATATATATATATATATATATATATATATATATATATATATATGAGAGAGAGAGAGAGAGAGAGAGAGAGAGAGAGAGAGAGAGAGAGAGAGAGAGAGAGAGAGAGAGAGAGAGAGAGAGAGAGAGAGAGAGAGAGAGAGAGAGAGAGAGGAGGGGGGGGGGGGGGGGCAGAAGAATACAAGACCTTAGATCGCTACAACGTAAACTGCAATTTTGCAAACCTAAAACACTGCCCTACCTGGAGGTAGCCAACAGACACGAAGGCAAACACGGGCAATAAGTCATCCGTATACATTCCAGATCGCACAATCCTCCGACACAATAAACTGCAATCATCAAGTTTCTCAAAAATGGAGTTTTACATTCAGTGAGAGGGAGAAGATACTCCAGGCCTAACTCTATTGCGGCGTCCCCTCTTTCCCCAGCGACGAGGGGAAGGAACCACTTCCATCTAAATGCTAAGACGGTGACCGATCCCCCCTCCCAACCCCTCCCCACCCGCCAACACTCGCACATATACAAGCTCCCTTTCCTTCCTGTCACAGCTTCCAGCGAAGAATGAGGGGGAAGGAGAGCGAAGACAGGCGAAAAAAAAAACCCTTACTGGAAACGCCCTTTTTTCCCTTGTAACAGCAAGAACAGTTTTTCCCTGAGAACAACAAATACAGTACTTTTTTCCCCTAGGCACAGCAAATATTGTACTTTTTTCCTCAGGGACAACATATACCGTATTTTCCGTAGTGTTAACAAATACCGAATTTATCCATAGAAACAATACATACAGTATTTATCCTACCTAGGAAGAGCAAAAGCAATATTCTATCCCTACGAACAGCAAGTATTTTTTCCAGAGAGCACAAAGCACAGTGCCTCTTTTCCCTAGAAACAATAAGTATGGGCTCCCTCTCAACTACCCCGCAATGCTGCCAGCGCTCCAAACACTCCATCACAAAGTGCAGACCTCTGAGAGTACATACGGGCACTTCAGCGTTCTCGCGATGGTTTTATTGCGGTAATACCAGCCCATCTTACCTCCCCCTCGTGAGTCGTCACCGGGACAGCCAGCTCGTCGCGTTCACCTACCTGTGAAAAGAGAAGAAAAAAGAGGTTAATTAAGTTTCTTGGTATGTACACAAGTCACATGTATAACATAACGAGGCATTAAAGCAACACTAACTCTGGTTGTACTTCCCGCGGGGGAGAGGAATGTTGCCGACTCTTTTTTTTCTGCGTCCACATTTTTCGTCTTGCAGTTCAGAAACATTGTTTTTTTAGCTACCCCCACCACATTAACCTTGAACTTTTAATAAGACATTAATAGAACACGATTTTTTGCCGAGAAGAGAAAATGACAGGTGTTTATTGAATTACATAAATAAGAGAATTACACAAATTGAACGTTGACAACTACAATAGTAATTTCCTGTAGTGCAACATGATCAGAAACATCAAAAAGACGACAAAAGGAAAATATAATTGGAAAATAAAATACACAACAACAATACATTTTCTTCGACACATGCAAGGTCGAAATACTCAAAAGCAATACAGAGGTTTCCAAGAATTATAACTGCGACCTTCGCGACAGGAAATGCTGGAAATTCGAGGAGCATCATGCTTGGTGACATTAATTGAGATCACGTCCATCTTGACTTCTGCGGAGCCATGGCTGACTATCACCAAAGCTGTCCGATTCAGACAAATATCCGCTTGAGAGGACTCTATGGGTAAAATACCGCGAATAAAAAAATATGAAGCTCAAGCAAGTGATATGACAAGTGGACGACAATCACGACCAGTGCGGCAGTGTCGTCCATATTGGCTGCGTGTGGCAGGGCGGGGCCGTGGTTGGCCACATGGCCTCAGCCCCTACATCCTACCTCGCTATAGTGGTGTAGCCACGCATTCGCCTCCATCATGGCGCACGTGTCAGCCCAGGTGAGGCTTGTGTGCTGGCGACAGGTGTGGGTGTGGCAACAGGTGTGTATATATAGGGGTGTGGGCGGGGAGGGCAGGGGCGCCCCTCCCCCTGGCCGGCCCCATGGTGCTGTGTGGCTGGGGAGCTGCTGATTGCATTGTTGCACGCTGGTGCTGCCGCGGGTTTTACGAGCGTTGCACGAATAGCGCGGGGTGTGGGGCGTGGGGGGGCGGGGGCGCGCCGTGGTTGGCGGCGCGGTCGTAACCGGGGGTCGTTAGCGCGGGGGAGGCCGGCCCGCTCCGCCGCAGCCCTGCCCAGCGCCCACCCCGCGCCTCCACACACACCCACACCACGCCACTAACCACGCCCTCACCACACCTTACACATCTATGGTGCGGGACACGCGCGGGCATCTCTGCTTGGCTCGAGATTTAAGACGGAGGATCAGGCGCCGCTCATGAGCTGGCGAGACACGCCACGGCAACACATCTCGCGGCCGACGACGCACCTCGGGCCTCCAGCCACCGCCACTTCGGCTGCCCCGCCACGAACTCGACTCGCCACCAGTCATACCTCCGCCACATTGCACACCTGGGTCAGGCCGCACAGGGGTGAAGTCCCCCTCCTAGGGGACGGCGTGTGGTGATACAGGCAGGCGGGGCGTGTGGTGTGGGTGAGGAGGGCGGCGGGTGTGGCGGCGGGTGTAGTGGTGTGGGTAGCGGCCAGTGTGTGTACCTGGCTGGGCACGGCGCACTGCAAGGATCACGCCGTCATTTGCATACTGGCCTTGCCGCCTCGCTCCCTACCCCCCTTCCCCCTTCCCCTTCCCCCGCCTACCCCCCCCCCTTCCCCGCCAGAGCGTCTACCTTGCACAGTCGCTGCAACATACCACATGCACCGCCATGGCCACGTTACTCCCCGCGTGATGTGCGGCTCGACGGTCTACACGACACCTTATACCTGACTTACAATTACCGAGATAATACTGTTTTAAGATTTAGCGTGTGGCAGCACAGGAGGAGGGGGAAGAGGAGGAGGACAGAAGAAAGCACGTCACCCCCGGTTCCGTGCTTCTGCTCTGTCGCTCTCGCCACGGGACAAAGTGAATCCACAACAACGCCAAAACGTGGAAGCTGTGACTCTGATAATATTACAGTGCACACGTGGTGGTGTGTGGTGCTTTATATGCAACGGCTTTGAAGCTGTACTATATCTTTATAAAATTGTGTTGTTCGTTACAGTGATCATGTAATTTTAATGCTTGTAATGATGGGACGATTTGAATTCGCATTGTGCCATTATCTACTGGAAATATTGCAACGTCATTGGCTGTAGTGGTGTAGCTGTGAGGGCAATCTGAACGTCGGTGTGCTGCTGTATCTGTGAACCTGTTTGCTGTGCCATCGGAATCATGTAGCTTCTTAGTCGTTGCGCTGCTGTGGCTTAATTCAGCGATGATATGACTGCGTTCTTGAAGCGCCTTGCCAGAGCGTGCACATCAGTATACACATGACGCCAACTAATCCCTCCCCGTCCCCATTGTCTTCCAAAAATACAACCGCATACATCACACTCTCTCCTCATGCGCTGGCTCATGCGTCCAACATACACGATGCGAGCGAGTCCGTAACATGAGGATCATATATACAACTGATCATGTTCTAATGAAGCCATCAACGGGCATCATCTCGCCTTGCCTCGTGCCTCACATGCAACTTCGTTCTGAGTGCTAGGATGTGAAATGACCTGCCAAATGTTTCGATTCCCCCACAAAATGGTGTGCTACCGAAAAAAATATACGTATACTAAGAAAGTATATGTCAACCAACGCGAAGCCTCCAAATCAACCTAGCACACTACAGAGGCTTCAAACATACGTCATTATTATCATCCAAAACGTTTTAGTATACTATTATCTAAAAGTTCTTAAAGCGAATCTAGACAAATACCAATAAACAAGTGTAACATACATCATGTCAAGAAAACTCATTAAGAACAAATATTGCGCAACACCCAGAACCATAGATTAACAACAGCATTCATAAAGATATATAGATTACAAGAATAATCTGTAATGCACAATGGGCACTAAGACAATTGATCTAGTAATCATTATGATAAACCGTTTCTAAATCATTTAATCGAGTACTTCAAGGCACAAAGAGAGAGAGAGACAAACATGTATGCATTCGCGTGCAAAGACACGCACAAAGACAATTATAGGCGCGCACATGCACGTCTCTCACCTTTTCCCTCTCTCTCTCTCTGTCCCCCTCTCTCGTTCCCTCTCCCTATCTTTCTCCCCCCCCTCTCTCCCTCTCTCCCTCTCCCTCTCTCTCTCTCTCCCTCTCTCTCGCTCTCTCTCTCTCTCCCTCCCTCCATCCCTCCTTCCCCCTCTTCCCCTTCCCTCCCTCCATCCCTCCTTCCCCCTCTTCCCCTTCCCTCCCTCCCACCGTCTCCTTTCCCTACCTCCCTCTCTCTCTCTCTCTCTCCTTCTCTACCTCCCTTTATCTCTCTCCTTCCCATCCTCCCTCTCTCTCTCTTTCTTTCCCTACCTCCCTCCCTCCCTCCCTACCTACCTACCTACCTACCTACCTACCTACCTACCTACCTACCTACCTACCTACCTACCTACCTACCTACCTACCTACCTACCTACCTACCTACCTCCCTCCCTCTCTGCCTCTTCCTCCCTCCCTCTCTGCCTCTCCTTCCCTCCCTCTCCTTTCCCTACTTTCCACTCCTTTCCCTCCTTTCCTCTCCTTTCCTCCCTCCCTCTCCTTTCCCTCCTTTCCTCTCCTTTCCTCCCTCCCTCCCCCTCTCACGAATCCCTCCCACAGCGACGCAGAGCATACACATCATGACCGAACCACAGCAAGCAGGTGAGCAAGAGAGGGCTGACTATACACCCCGGCGCGTGCAGGTGTGCCACTGATAAATGCTCACGTCTGGGGCTCTGTCATGTTGTGGAGACGAACATGCAGCCACCAATATGCTCTTTCAAACATCCACTACAAAACAATGAACGACACTTCAATAGGAGAGGGATAGAGAGAGGGATAGAGAGAGGAGAGAGAGAGAGAGAGAGAGAGAGAGAGAGAGAGAGAGAGAGAGAGAGAGAGAGAGAGAGAGAGAGAGAGAGAGAGAGAGAGAGGGAGAGAGAGGGAGAGAGAGGGAGAGAGAGGGAGAGAGAGGGAGAGAGAGGGAGAGAGAGGGAGAGAGAGGGAGAGAGAGGGAGATAGAGAGAGAGATAGAGGGAGAGGGAGAGGGAGAGGGGGAGGGAGTGGGAGAGGGAGTGGGAGAGAGGGAGAGGGAGAGGGAGAGGGAGAGGGAGAGAGAGGGAAAGGGGGGGAGAGAGAGAGAGAGAGAGAGAGAGAGAGAGAGAGAGAGAGAGAGAGAGAGAGAGAGAGAGAGAGAGAGAGAGAGAGGGAGAGGGAGAGGGAGAGGGAGAGGGAGAGGGAGAGGGAGAGGGAGAGGGAGAGGGAGGGAGGGAGAGAGAGGGAGAGGGAGAGGGAGAGGGAGAGGGAGAGAGGGAGAGGGAGAGAGAGAGAGAGAGAGAGAGAGAGAGAGAGAGAGAGAGAGAGAGAGAGAGAGAGAGAGAGAGAGAGAGAGAGAGAGAGAGAGAGAGAGAGAGAGAGAGAGAGAGAGAGAGAGAGAGAGAGAGAGAGACAACCCCCGAATATCTTAAACCTCCCTGACATTTGAATGCCCAATAACAATATCGGATGGCATTTAAACAGCCAATGAGACTGCGCATCTTAAGTCTCAGCTTAATGCTCTGTCACTTCACAAGAAAGCTAATTTGTTGATTTGTCTTCTCGCTGCCTCGACCCCGCGACTGACGTGCTGAATGAACACTGCGGTTATGAGGCCATTCACAGGCTGCTGGATAATGTGACGCTGTGGCCACTGGAAGGGGGAGATTGTATACAAATGGGTATGGTGGTAGGTAATGTGATCGCTCCAATGGGTACGTGGCAGTTATGGTTGAAGGCATAGTGTCATTCATGGGGATGTACCTGTATTAATCGCAAAGTGTTTACCATTAAATCAAGTATGTGGCGGTCCAAAGGGATGTATGTAGCCATGAATAGGTATGTGGCCTCTTTAAAGGATCTGTACAGACACAAAAGGGTATGCGGCAGCCAGGGTGGGAACATGCTGGCATATACAGTTATGCGGTGCAGCATAGCATAAATGGATCAAATGCTGCGACCGGGCTTGGAGCGAACGCATGCAACCCTTCGAGCCGGGAGCAGGGATATCTGGCTGTAAGAAGAGGATACCAGTGGTAGGCACGCCGAATGGGTCGACGGTGGCTCGAGTGGGAGAGATGTCGGTACGAAAGTGGACTTGGCGGTGTGATAAGACGGCAGGTGTTGTGTGAAGGGAGGCGCAGGGGGCAGAGTTGACGTAACCAACAGTTTCACCTTTTTCTCCCTCGACCGCCCTATTCTATAATCATCTTTCTCCTTCTCTCATTTACTTCCTTTTTCTCTTCTTTCTCCATACTCCATCTCCACCTGCTGCTCCGCCACATTTACCACCAACCCCACCGCTCCTAATGTCCCCCACCCCACCTCCCTCCACCCCCACCCCCCATTAATAACCACTTGCATCAAAACTCGCACACAACCAATATAACAAGGTGCTGATGCCAGGTCTCGCCCTCTGATAGGATCCATCGTGGAGTCTGACTCGTCCTGCGGTGTGTCCTTGTGCGAAGAGGAGACGGGGAAGAAGACTACAGGGGGGGGAGGGGGGAGGGGGGGAGGAAGGGAGGAAGGGAGGGAGGGAGGGAGGGAGGGAAGGAGGGAAGGAAGGAAGGAGGGAGGGAAGGAGGGAAGGAGGGAGGGAAGGAGGGAGGGAGAGGGAGAGAGGGAGATAGATAGAGAGAGAGGGGGAATGGAGGAGGAAGTAAGAGGAGAGGAGAGGGGGTGGGGGAGGAAAAGGGAGAGGGAAAGAGGTGGGAGGAAAGGAAGGAGAAAGAGGAGGAGGAGGAGGAGAGCAAGAGAGAGAAAAGAGAGAGAGAGAGAGAGAGAGAGAGAGAGAGAGAGAGAGAGAGAGAGAGAGAGAGAGAGAGAGAGAGAGAGAGAGAAGAGAGAGAGAGAGAGAGAGAGAGAGAGAGAGAGAGAGAGAGAGAGAGAGAGAGAGAGAGAGAGAGAGAGAGAGAGAGAGAGAGAGAGAGAGAGAGAGGAGGGAGGGAGGGAGGGAGGAGAGAGAGAGAGGAGAGAGAGAGAGAGAGAGAGAGAGAGAGAGAGAGAGAGAGAGAGAGAGAGAGAGAGAGAGAGAGAGAGAGAGAGAGAGAGAGAGAGAGAGAGAGAGAGAGAGAGAGAGGGGGGCGAGATAGAGAGAAGAAAAAAAGAAAGAAAAAAAAAAAACGTATCTGGAAATATATTCTTGGCAGTGCTGGTCTGGCTATGTAGTTGGGGCGTTTGTAGACAATGTGGTAATTTTGTGTGACCGATAATTTTTATGTCCCTGTCCTCATTAGCAGTGGTAATAAAGGTAGTTCGCGTCTTCCCTTTCTTGTTCTGTGGAAGTTTTTATGTATTCTTTATTTCCCTAATCGCCACAGCCATTTTAAACAATTCTGCACCACAAACCAGCAAATATAAATAAAAAAAAGATAAAGAAAAAAGAAATCCCCTTTCGGATCCTCAAAATCTCCAAACACAAAAAGTCGCGCTCCACTAGCACCATCATCACCACAGTCATCGAAGACTAAGAAAAAGAAGAAAAAAAAATAAAAGAGATGGAGCGAGAAGAAGAGGAGAAGAAAGAACAAAGCTCCGTCATCAGCAAGCGCTCGACCTTCGGAGTCAGCTGGATGCATCTCGGACCATTATCATAACAAAAACAACGAGCCCCACACGCCTACCAATTTGCAGCCGTAAATTACGCACAAACTTGCCGTCCACAGTCGGCGGGACATGGTCAACCTGCGTCTGAACACGGGAAACATCGCCTCCTCCCACCGCCTTATTTACACACGCCACCGCCGCGGATGCCGCCGCCGCCACGTCACTCTGCCGATGTCGTCTGCCGCCTCTACGTCTACTTCTACCCTTCGAGGAGCCTTTGCGAAACGGCCCTGCTGCTGTTGGTATCTACTGCGACGATTGCATGAAGCCTTCTGCCCTCCACTTTCGTTACCAACGGCGTCCCTCCCTCCGCCGTCATCGCTGGCTCATTTGCACAGACATGCCCTGTACCTCCGCTGCCGCCCTCGTCTTGTAGCACTTTACCTAAACGTTTAATGCACTTTACTAGTGCCAACAGAATGCACTTGCAAATGATTACTGCCGAGTAAAAAGCGAGCATGTGCATGGTAAATAACAACACTGAACAACAAACAAACAAATACAAAATTTAATCTTTCTCGGGAGGGAACTCAATCAAACTTGTGCACACGAAGCTGTTACTTGCTCAAGTGCGTTTGGCTTGGATACCCGAGTCCAATCCTCATGCTATCGCCTCTTCCCTTCCTTCTGCTCTCTCTTCTTCGCAACAGTGATGCCACCGAGGACACACGCGCACACGCATATACATACATACATACACGCAGATGCTGTCATTGGCCTTCTAAACTTTTTCTTCCTCCCGGAATTGCGTTTATGCATCATCGCTCTCCCCTATTTCCCTTTTCTTCATGACCTAACCCACATACCGTCTCCCTGACCCCCCGCACTCCCTTCTCTCTTCCATCCTTGCTCTCCGCCTCCTCTTCGTTGTCCTCGGTCCTCCTCCCCATCTCCCCTCCCCTCCCCTGCTCCTGCTCCTCCTCCTCCTCTCTTCCTACTCTCTCCTCCTCCACTCTTCCTCTCTTCCTCTCCTCCTCTTTTCTTCTCCTTCTCCTCCGCCTCTCTTTCTTTATTCTCCTCCTCCTCCTTTTCTCTCTTCTTCCTCCTCCCCCTTCTCTCCTCCTCCCTTTTCCAGCTCGTCTTCCTAGCTCTTCGGCAGACTCCCCCCCTCCCCGGCCCCCGCCCCTCCATGGCGCTATTCAAATGACGGCGAGGGTGCACCTAAATCATGGCGGGCATCAGCCAGGAATTTGCAAATTAGATGTTGGCATGGACCGCTCCCGGCCAGCCAGCCCCCCCCCCCCCCCCCCTCCTTACCCTGCATCTTATTCTCATCTGCCTCCTCCATAATACAGCTCTTTATCCATCATCTCCCTCTGATTCTTTATATTCGTTCCCTCTTCTCCCTTCGCTTATCTTGCCTATCTTCGTCTCTCTATCTCCCTCTTTTTCTTATTGCCTATCGCCCTGTGATCTCTCCTGGTTTCTTGTCTTAGCTGCCCGTCCATCATCTTCATGGAACGCCATTTTTTAATATCCCTCCGCCATTATATAATTGTCAACTGCCTTCTTCGCATCGCGTCCACGTTTCTCATTTTCCTTTACTGTCATTGCTATACAATTACACTTTATTTTGTTACTCCTCTCTCTCTCCTTCTCCGTCTCTAACCTACCTCCATTCTTTCCTTTCAGCCCCTGATCATGGCACCTTAAATCTGCAACTAGCATCTCCTTCGTCGACAATGGGACTTTTCCCTCTATGCTAAAACTCCTTCCAGCACGACCCAGAACCCCAGCACCGCAGCGCTCGGGGATTCCAAGCCAAAGCCACGCAAATACAACCCTACTTCCAGGACTCGAGGAACACACTCGCCATTGCCACCACCACCGCCGCCATCATCACCACCACCACCGCCATCATCATCACCACCACCACCACCGCCACCACCACCACCACCACCGCCGCCGCACAGAAAAACCCCCTATGACGAAATCCTAAGCTCCTCGCCAAAAGCCCTAAAAAGCCCTAACTACGATTCTAAGACTCGGGATAAGGCTTTGATCCCCGGACAAGCGAGTGCCGTCAGAAGGCTTGGAGATCCACGAGAAGGCCTGGCGTGACGTGGTGCAGAACACACGAAGAATAAGTAATATGCGGCGCCAGGATATTACCATAGCAAAGGCTGCAAATATTCAAATCAGGTCCCTGCAGAGCATACTCCATGGGGTCTAGGTACTGGTGCGCCATGTAGGGACCTAACACGGGGGAGGGGGATGGGGGAGGGGGAGGGCGGCGGGGAGGGAGAGGGGAGGGGAGGTGGAAGATCCTGCTGTATTTACGGCTTGTGTCGGCACAAGCACAATGTCAGAGGATAGCCGCTTGTAATTACTAATGCTTAAGTTACACACGCGGACTGTACCCTGCACCGCAAGTGAGCTCCTCTCTGTATTCACTCGTACCCACCACCACTACCTTGAGAGATAGTTGTTAATCAAGGTCCGGGGAACGATCGCAAATATACCCCAACGGGTTAATGACGACAGAATCGCATTAATCACACAAGCATCGACAATGGTAAGCTGCTCTGTTTAAGCGTTACACCCGATTGGCGAGGTAGCGAGTTATGGTTGGTCCCGACAAATAAGAGAGCGGCCGCATCATTTAGGAGAGCTGCCTCGCCCTGCGCTACTGATAGTGACGGATTTTAATCGGCTGCGAGACGAGCATGACTGACAGATGTAGCCACACTTAAGCTGTCCACCTGCCCCCGGCCCGGACAATCATAATAAAACAAAACCGGATCAGGCTACTCACCTGTCTCGCACTCATAACCTCATCTATATGACATAATTGGCTCTTTTACTGCCCGATGTTATCTTTCCATCACCCGACCCGTGCGTACGCGCAGTCGGTGCAGTAGCCTGATTATTTTCTCTCTAATCATTCTTGTTATCTCTGCAATCATCATAAGCATCGCCATCAACAACTTTATCCTAATGAGTCATCGAAGTCTCGCCCGATTAAGCGCCATCCCACATCGTTGCAAGCAGAAGACTGCTCCTCTCCCTCGCAAACCCTCGGCACACTACTAACCTGCATTGCCAATTCATTGCCAGCTCCTCCGCCGACAAACAGGTTTTCCTCTACGGCAACGAGGCTCCCAATAAACCCTACACCACCGCATTCCCACGTAGGTCCTTGACATATCGCCATGTTGGAGAGGCCCTACAACGCCTCGCTCCTCAGCAGATCCTACGCGACGGGACACGCATACGGGATCCTGGTAGCTAGCGTGACGTGAATGAAAATAAGTTCCCATGAGAGTTCAGGTAAGTCAAGGTAAAGTCCAACATGAACTCAATGGCGGCGTAATGCGCGAGTACGGCCGGGTCTATAAAAGCCGAGTCAATCAGTGGTTACATTATGTGTGAAGTAACAACAATGTGATAGTTGGCCGGTTATGGACTATAAAACAGGTCCCCTTGAGCCGCGAGCCACAACCTAGCGCTCGCTGCCGGAAAGCTTCGCTCGCCGGCTGCCACAGCGAGAGGCGTAACTGCGAACCATAGTGAAACAGATGCGCCGCGTTCTCCGTGTCCATCATACTGCTAATAAATAATGCTTGGCCATAGCTGTAAATTAGCCGTGTATAAATACGTATGCACGCACGGTGATTTACAGCAAGGGCTCAGGGTAGTTCCGCACGGCCTGCTTGTCACTCCGCCAGTCCTGCTGGCGCTGCTTCTCCCTGCTTGCGTCGTTAGCCTGCACCGCTATCCATCCTTCCACTGTCCTACATCACTATTCCGAGCTTAACTTGTAACAAATTTCGGGGGCATGGACACGCGGCGGCCGAGGATAGGGTGATGGACGCGCCGAGGACCGGTAAGGCCGTAAACAGCGCCCGTCACGTGGTCATGAGGAATGTTGCGAGGCCACTCGATATATGACGTAACTTGCAGAGGCACACCTCTTGTTGCATGCTAATGAAGCATTCTTTTTCTTTTTTCGATTGAGCTCTAAATTCATGCTTTTTGTCTGGCTGCTTATTTACCTAATGCGTGCTTTTTATTTATATATAATGCATTTAGCTTTCTACGTGTACGTATTGCAGACACGATGAGCAACGGGTGACCTGTTAAAAGAAACCAGACAGCCTGTGAAGCCAAATAGAAAAAGGGTGAGGCGACAGTAAGAGACACAGTAGGACAATAAAACGAGTAGGAAGACGAGCCACAGGTCACGCCGAGGTCAGCCCGCGGGTCACGGGGGTCAACATCAACACTGCAACACGTTATCGCCGCGAGGAGCTCGGGAGACCCCTGTGCCTCCCTCCGCCCGGCCCTGGATCCTTCCATTTACCTTAATGGCAATAAAACCAAGGAGGCGGCTATTTCAGATAAGACAAGTCGCCGGGTATCTTGCAACAATGTCATCAGCGCCTGACGCGACGCTCTCGGCCTCCTGCAAATACCTCGGGCCAAACAATGCATCATCTCGCCAAGCCGAGCAACACGCGCTTCTCCCCGTCAGCTCGGGCCTCAAAACGCAGCTAACCCGCAGGGGCGCCGACGAAGAAGGAGCTAATCAAAAGAAATCGCCCATAAAGAATTCTGACATCCAAATATATTCAACTTACTAAAACAGTATTTCAAATAAATAAAAAAATAAAAAAAACACCCCCACTGCCTCCACTTTCATTCAACATTTAAAAAATAATAAAGCTTCAATCCAATATCTAAATCTCTCTAACGGGACAAAATTATCATATATATCAGCCATTCCGTCTCTTATTGGCAACATTTTTGGTAGAAACATCGTAATTTGATAACATCATCACTTTGTATCAACGCTATCAACTCATTATGCAATCAAACTATCGTTATCCTTTGAATAAAAATGTGTATTTAGAAATCAGGAAAAAAAAGTGAATTTGAATTAGATGACTGGGAAGGGAGGAGAGCGAGAGGGATGAAAAGGAGAGAGGGAGAGGAGGAAGGATGAAGGAGAAAGGGGAAGAAAGGGAAGAAAGGGGTAGGGAAGGGAGAAGAAGAAATTAATGAGAATAAAGAGGAGGGAAGGGGAATGGGGCAGGAGAGAGGAGGTATGGCGATAGACAGACACGGAAAGCGGGAAAGAGGAAGAGATAAAACGCGAGAGACAGGGAGAGGGAGAAAAAGAAAGAGGGAGGAAGGAATAGGGAGGTCAGGGGGAAGGCAGGTGTCCAGGAAAGGATATAGAGACTGAACAGCTGTTGGAAACGACGCTCGCCAAATATGCTCCTGGCAGGTGGACTGTCTCAGCATTTTTTTAAAAGTATATTCCTGCAAATGCAAATTATTCACATGGAACCGGCACTTTTACCTTTATTTAGAGCCCCATTAATAAAAATCAGGATGCTTTAAAATTCATAAATAATTTATCACTTGCACGTTATAATTACAAAGCACACCTATAATTTCAAACACATGTACGGTATACATGCTGCGTTGAGTGAGAAAGAAAAGGACAGATATACAGATAAGCAGATAGACCAATGTAATTCCGCACGCATACAGTGGTATATACATATGAATAACACAAAACACTCATTATATATAGGCCTATGTGGGTGTCTGAGACTGATATATATATATATATATATATATATATATATATATATATATATAGAGAGAGAGAGAGAGAGAGAGAGAGAGAGAGAGAGAGAGAGAGAGAGAGAGATAATAATATCAAAAGGAACAATTGAAGAGAGGCGGCCGAAAGACTCGTCTCGGTCGTCCGAAGCAAGGCTCTCCAGGTGGGAACACAAGACTAGACACTTTCTCGAGTTACTACCTAATGCACCATGGATGACGTTCAGATAAATATTATTTTCTCCTCCCTTCGTCTTCTCTTCCTCTTCCTCTCCCTCACCTCAACCGGCAATCTGTCTATGTCTACCAGTGTCCATAGGGTTGCTTGTATGTCTGCTCTACCTGCATGCTTGCCCTGCTTGCTCTACCTACTGGCTGACTGCTTTGCCTGCTTGCTCTACCTGCCTCCCTACGTTGTCTGCGTGCGCTGCCTGCCTGCCTGCCCCTCTTTTTCTCCTCCATTAGTCCACATTCGTTCCGCAGGATGAGCGACCTCGGATTTAGATCATCATCACGGGCCAATATAGCACAGCGGTCACCAATGAGCGTGAAACGGGGCGTGGTGTGAGCGCCGAGCGGGACTTAGTGATACAGCAGTAAGTGTTGCGTATCCCGGGAGGATAATTAGGTTAAGAGCTTCCCCTCAGCCGGCGAGCCCCAGCCCGCCAGATCACTCTTTTACTACCCGAACATTGGCTCAATCACGGCCACCCCCGCCCCCCCTTCCCCTCGCCCTTTCCGTCCTAACCGACCGGGCTCGCTGACCCCTCCGGCTTCACTTTCTCTTCCCCTTTCTTCCCTCCTCCTCCACGTCACTTTCCTTTTCTCCTCTTGCACAATGACATCGTCTTCTACCTCCTGGAGAGAGGGAGAGGAGGAAGATAAGGAGAAAGGGAAGAAAGGGAAGAAAGGGTAGGGAAGGGAGAAGAAGAAATTAATGAATAAAGAGGAGGAAGGGAATGGTGGAGGGGGAAGGGAATGGTGGAGGGGGAAGGGAATGGTGGAGGGGGAAGGGAATGGTGGAGGGGGAAGGGAATGGTGGAGGGGGAAGGGAATGGTGGAGGGGGAAGGGAATGGTGGAGGGGGAAGGGAATGGTGGAGGGGGAAGGGAATGGTGGAGGGGGAAGGGAATGGTGGAGGGGGAAGGGAATGGTGGAGGGGGAAGGGAATGGTGGAGGGGGAAGGGAATGGTGGAGGGGGAAGGGAATGGTGGAGGGGGAAGGGAATGGTGGAGGGGGAAGGGAATGGTGGAGGGGGAAGGGAATGGTGGAGGGGGAAGGGAATGGTGGAGGGGGAAGGGAATGGTGGAGGGGGAAGGGAATGGTGGAGGGGGAAGGGAATGGTGGAGGGGGAAGGGAATGGTGGAGGGGGAAGGGAATGGTGGAGGGGGAAGGGAATGGTGGAGGGGGAAGGGAATGGTGGAGGGGGAAGGGAATGGTGGAGGGGGAAGGGAATGGTGGAGGGGGAAGGGAATGGTGGAGGGGGAAGGGAATGGTGGAGGGGGAAGGGAATGGTGGAGGGGGAAGGGAATGGTGGAGGGGGAAGGGAATGGTGGAGGGGGAAGGGAATGGTGGAGGGGGAAGGGAATGGTGGAGGGGGAAGGGAATGGTGGAGGGGGAAGGGAATGGTGGAGGGGGAAGGGAATGGTGGAGGGGGAAGGGAATGGTGGAGGGGGAAGGGAATGGTGGAGGGGGAAGGGAATGGTGGAGGGGGAAGGGAATGGTGGAGGGGGAAGGGAATGGTGGAGGGGGAAGGGAATGGTGGAGGGGGAAGGGAATGGTGGAGGGGGAAGGGAATGGTGGAGGGGGAAGGGAATGGTGGAGGGGGAAGGGAATGGTGGAGGGGGAAGGGAATGGTGGAGGGGGAAGGGAATGGTGGAGGGGGAAGGGAATGGTGGAGGGGGAAGGGAATGGTGGAGGGGGAAGGGAATGGTGGAGGGGGAAGGGAATGGTGGAGGGGGAAGGGAATGGTGGAGGGGGAAGGGAATGGTGGAGGGGGAAGGGAATGGTGGAGGGGGAAGGGAATGGTGGAGGGGGAAGGGAATGGTGGAGGGGGAAGGGAATGGTGGAGGGGGAAGGGAATGGTGGAGGGGGAAGGGAATGGTGGAGGGGGAAGGGAATGGTGGAGGGGGAAGGGAATGGTGGAGGGGGAAGGGAATGGTGGAGGGGGAAGGGAATGGTGGAGGGGGAAGGGAATGGTGGAGGGGGAAGGGAATGGTGGAGGGGGAAGGGAATGGTGGAGGGGGAAGGGAATGGTGGAGGGGGAAGGGAATGGTGGAGGGGGAAGGGAATGGTGGAGGGGGAAGGGAATGGTGGAGGGGGAAGGGAATGGTGGAGGGGGAAGGGAATGGTGGAGGGGGAAGGGAATGGTGGAGGGGGAAGGGAATGGTGGAGGGGGAAGGGAATGGTGGAGGGGGAAGGGAATGGTGGAGGGGGAAGGGAATGGTGGAGGGGGAAGGGAATGGTGGAGGGGGAAGGGAATGGTGGAGGGGGAAGGGAATGGTGGAGGGGGAAGGGAATGGTGGAGGGGGAAGGGAATGGTGGAGGGGGAAGGGAATGGTGGAGGGGGAAGGGAATGGTGGAGGGGGAAGGGAATGGTGGAGGGGGAAGGGAATGGTGGAGGGGGAAGGGAATGGTGGAGGGGGAAGGGAGTGGTGGAGGGGGAAGGGAATGGTGGAGGGGGAAGGGAATGGTGGAGGGGGAAGGGCGTGATGGGAAAGGGGGGAGTGGAGTTGTGGGGTTCGAGTTGTTGGGAGTGAATGGTGGAGCTGGAGGAATAGTGGGTGAGGGAGAAGGGGGCGAGTGGGAGGGGAGCGGGCGGTGAGTGGGTTGAGGGCAGTGAGGGAGAGTGGGAGTGGAGCGGGGGAAGTGGGGGGTAGCGGGGGGAGAGTGTGGGATGGGGAACGGGAGGGAGACTGAGAGGGGGAAGGGAGGTGACGGGCGGGACACGGGCGGGACACGGGCGGGTGGCGGTGTCGCTGCCAGCCTCCCGCCAGACCGCAAGGCTATGCACCTTGTTTATGGGCGCCCCCGCGACCCCTCTCGGATTTATGGAGGGTAAGAGGAAAGTGGTAGGCGGGAGTGTATTCATGACGCGACGTGTGCCTGGTGAGCCTGGCTGGAGGTCGAGCATGACGAGGACACACGGCGCGACCTATAAGGCCCGCCAGGCAGGTTTTCGGAGTTTATGGGCCTTGCATCATGCCCCAGCCTCCTCTCAAGGAACTCCTCGCTGCGACACACACGCGTCCCGCATTCACTTCCATTCAATCACGCGAAGGGGCATCCCACACGCTATCGGGCTCGGGTCAACACGAGCGATTCTCCGACATGCCCCGCGCCCCGACGCCGAACCCGACACCGCGGGACGACAGTTAAGCTCGTCCAGGGGATCAGAAGAGGCAAACAAACAGCACATCTCGGCCCGCACTCCAACAGGCGAGCAAAGTAAAGCAAGCACATAGAGCCACCGATGGTCATCTGGAGGGATATTATGAAAGTCATATCGGATAAACATCAACCCCGCCTGTAAAACTCTGCGATCTTTCATGATCACGCATGACGCCCATGCTAACAGCTTAGGACGCACCGTAATCTCGGTATTAGAACGCATCACCGACAAGCTTTTCAACGACGAAATGAGTGATGCTTCGGATGGCAAGGGTGCTAATGGGGGGCGCGACCTCCTCGCTACCTCTTGCGGCGGACCCGGAGGCCGCGCTGGGGAGTCTCCTGAGGAGTGGCTCGAATTAGAGGCGAACACGGAGCTCGGAGCACGAGGGAAGGGCTCAGGGTGTGGGAGAGGAACCAGGATGAAGATGGGCAGAGAGAGAGAGGAGGAACAGTGCGAGTGTAAGATGAGGAGGCGGCAGAGGAGGACTGCATGGCAAGGAAGCAAGTCACCGCGGCAGAGCTCGGAGGGGTCACGCATCGCATATAATCCAGAGGCATCAAAACGACCGTCTAAAACGCGGATCCCGCCATGTCATCCAAGCCCGATACACTTTTCTCCCATCGCACGCGCCAGCCTCCGCTTTTAATATCCACTCGCACTCACGATCACGTACGCAAAACCTCATGTTCTCGACTTATCCCCCGCACTATATTTGGCCTCACTCCCATTTCCCTCAATCTCTTTCTGGGAACATCAAATACCCGGCGATCAAAATGGCCACAGCAAAAACGTGGCCGTCATAGTTAGTAGAATAATAATCAACGCCGAAAGAAAAACTCTTGAGGCGCTGTAACCTGAAACGTTCATCTGATCGCAATTAAGAAGATAAGGCCCGCGGAGGATCAACTAAGGCAATGTAAGAAGGAGCGCCACAAGAAAATCAAAATAGTGACAACCAGCGCGTAATGAGGGGGATCGGGACAAACAAGAGAGGAGAATAAAGAAGGACATTAAAGAGGAGGAGGAATAGAAAGATCAGCAAGAGAAGAGGAAAGAGGAGGAGAAGCAACAGAAAGATGAACGGAGAGGAGCGGGAAAGGGCCGGAGAAGCAAAGGGCGGCGGACGAGGGGCAGGCCAGGACCCAGCCGCCGCGAGACTCCCCAGGGGCATTCCGCGGCACCATCTTTGGCGGGAGCGCGGGTCACGAGTGCCCTTGTGAGGGATCCTCGAGCGAAGCCAACACTCCAGGGCTCTCTACATACACACGCTTTTTAACTTCCACTTTACGAGTTCGAGTCTTGATGACACACAGTTCCCCTGCATCAATGATGAGCTGGCTTCCCTGCGCCGGATTTGAAACATCCGAGGGGATTACGGGGGAATACGCGCCTGCACGTGAATTAACAAGGCGGCCACCGGGATCGCGTCGTGCCGGCATCGCCCTCGGAGAAGACTGAGGGGACGCAACGCTCGTAGAACTAATGGTACGGAGAGAAGAAAGGAAATAGAGCTCCGCCGCAGTCTTTCAAGTCTAATGTCCAAAGAATGGGAGGGATTTGAAATTCAACAGCTGTATTCGCGAGGAGGGAGGGTGGAAGGGAAGGAGGGAGAGAGAGAGAGAGAAAGGGGAGGAGAAGGGGAGGGGAAGGGAGAGGGGGCGATAGCAGCGCTAGCGGAAAGTGTATCACAACACAGCACTAACATACACAAGGGTCGCCGCGGGACGTTTCGCGGTTTTATTTCAATGTGTGCGGTTTTACGTGCACGTTTTACGAGGGCGGGACTCCGTAACACAGTTTTGGGGCCTTCTGAACCGCCGGGCGGGGACCACAGCACCTGCGGGCTGACACTGCCAAGGACACACTATCATATCAAGAAGGCATGACACGAAGGGAGGAGGAAAGAGAGGAGGAAAGAAAAGAAGAAAGCAACGCGAGAAAAGGTAGGAGGGAGGATGGGAAGATTAGATGGAGGTTGGGCAAGGAAGGTGGGAAAGAAGGAAGAAGAGAATAGGGGAGAGATATATAAGAGAAAAAAAAAGAGCAGCGAAAGCGACAAAAAAAAAAAAAAAAAAAAAAAAAAAAAGAGAGAGAGAAAGAGAAAGAAAGAGAGAGAGAAGGGGAGGAGTTGGTGAGGGGGGATAGTTAAAACTGGCGTGTCCAAGTGGCAGCCATCAATGTTTGCGGGGAGAGGCAGGCACACGTAAACAAACACTGTGGAGAGCGTATAAATACTCTCCTTATCACACGCCCGACACTTACCGTCAACACTCCACGCATCTTCGAGACACTTACCAATACCCTCATCAATGTCCGTCTTAAACAACGCCTGTCATTACAGCCGCCACCACCGTTTCTGATGGCGCTCGCCTGTGTTGTCGCCACCGATAAGCAGTATTGTAATAAATTAACAAGATATTAATCATGTAACGGATGTAAAAACGGCGAGTAATGGAAACAGCAGATGTAGCACAGGTGTACTATAATTCTAATTCTAATAAGACAATGGAAAAAGTATTTCACTCACTCACTCATACACACACACACAAACACACAAACACACACACACACACACACACACACACACGAGGTATGTATGTATCTATGTATGTATCTTCATAAGTATGCATATATACATGTATGTATGTATGTACATAAGTATATATAAGTATATATAAATATATATATATATATATATATATGTGTGTGTGTGTGTGTGTGTGTGTGTGTGTGTGTGTGTGTGTGTGTGTGTGTGTGTGTGTGTGTGTGTGTGTACACATACATATATATACCCATGTGCATACAAATAAACAAACAAATATATATATACATATATATATATATATATATATATATATATAACATATACATATATACAAATTCATATATACATACATTCATACACACACACACACACACATATAGTAGGCGGTAGCACAGGTGCATTATGGTCCGAATTTTAGTACGAATAACAATAAAAAATACAAATTAAATACATATACATAAACAAACTCAATTTTTTGCGGGGTGCTGCTGCAATCATGAAAAAGCGTCACAACAAAGCGTCCTTACAGACCTCACATTTCATACTTTCATACCCCCCCCCCCCCCCCACCTCCGCGAGATAATGATTCATCGATGATGCAAGTTTCTGAGATAGCACAGTGGTCACATCATGCCGCATTTCGTCCCAGGGGAATATTGGCCCCTTTAATTCTATCAATCATCCCCCCTTGCCCCCCTCCCCCTCATTGCTCGGCCAAGTGACGGCCCATAAAGCGCGTCTCGAGCGCCGTCACCGAGGCTCAGAGGTCGACTCCCGGGCCTGCAATCGACCTGCCGCGTCGTTGGCCCCAACTGCCCCCATCGCTCCTCGCTCCGGACGGCATCAGTTGCGCTGTTATCAGTACTGGACGCGCGAGAGTTATGTATTTGGTTTCCGCTTCTGAGCAATGAAACGCCGTAACGCCGCGGAATTCAAGAGCAAATAGTTGGCGAAAAAATACAAACTTTCCCGCTTAACATTTGCAAACAACGCTTGGGTTTACACGTATCGCCGAGAAAAACTCATTTCCTTCAAATTCTCTTTCCCAGCAAACATTTTGAAATACAAATATCAGCAAATGTCCGATATCCCGCCCGATATCCCACATGGCCGCAAAAACCGGGCGATAAAAGTGATCCCGCGGTCCAGCCACAGGACCAATGATCCGGAACGATGCGTCCCTGCCTCCTCTCACCTGTCACCCGCCTTCCCACTGGCCCCTGCCCCCTGCCCCTGCCTCTGCTCCTGCCCTTGCTCTCCAGCTTCCTATGGCCCCTAGCCCGTCTTACCATTGTCCTTGCCTCGAATCGCCGGTCCCTGTTTCCCTGTTCCCCTGTTCCATGGTCATCTATCTCCCTTGCCGAGACCCTGTTCCACCACCTGCTCACCCTGCTTCTCGCACCCCCGTCTCTCCTTTCCCTTCCTATGTCATGCACTTGTCACCATCCTGCTTCGTGCCTCCCCTTCGGCGATCCTCCGTCTTCTCCATCATCCTGCCGCTGCCTCCCCTACCACGGCGCCCTTCCTCCGCGCCCTCCCTGCCTTCGCTCCCCTGCCTCCCGCCTCTCTTCTCCCCACACTCTAACGGGCACCAACACCAGCCCGCCACGTTATGATGGTTTCCTGCACACTAACGGCCAAGGTAGAAGAGCAGGGAAGGGGTGAAAAAAGGAAGGATGGAGTAATGAATGATGCGAGAGTTAGGGCCAGAGGAGCCGGGAGAAAGAATGGGAGAGGAAAAGAGAGGAGGGATGATAACGGGCGAGAGGACGGAGAAAGCAAGAAAAATGTTAAGCTGGTAGAAGAGGGAAATGGATGGGAAGTTAACAATATGAAACGTTAAGGAGATGAGGGGAAGATCATCACATATCATGTAATTGAAGAGGTGGCAGAGAGAGAGCGAGAGAGAGAGAGAAAGAAAGAAAGAAAGAAAGAAAGAGAGAGAGAGAGAGAGAGAGAGAGAGAGAGAGAGAGAGAGAGAGAGAGAGAGAGAGAGAGAGAGAGAGAGTGAGCGAGCGAGAGAGCGAGAGAGAAGTAGGGAGGAGAGAAAGACAAGGAGAAAGAAAGATAAGGTAATATATATATGTGTGTGTGTATGCGTGTGTGTGTATGCGTGTGTGTCTAGGTGTGTGTGTGTATGTATGTGTGTATGTGTGTATGTGTGTATGTGTGTATGTGTGTGCGTGTGCGTGTGTGTATAGAAAGAGAGAAAGTAATGATACAAGCCCAACTACTTATAGCTCCATACAGCACGGCCCTTTATGGCTGGTCACAACGCACTCAAGAGACAGAACACCCAAAGCTAATCAGACTTAAAAAAAACATAATATACTAAAATTATGAGATCTTAGCGATGTAGAACCACAGGACATATAAAAAAAAAAACATTACGAATCGTTATTCATAAGTACAATCGAACTCATCATTTCGCGAACTTGCAGTTGTTTCCTATATCTGATTTATGAAAAAAAAAATAATGTTATGGAGATTAAGATAAAGCATATGTGATCGGGATGATAACATGGGAAGCCTTCCAAAAGAGAGAAGTGGTAGGTAGACACATGGTTAGTTAAGTACGCAGGTGTGCCTTCTCGCCACGTACAATATGGAAGGACTGGATGTTCTCCGTAGAGCTGAAAAGCCCTTTATACACCCCTTCCTCCGCCGGCCAGCCCCGCCCCTGGCAAACTATCGCCGGCGTCGCCATCCCCATCGCTGGATATCACAGTCGTGAAAACGAAAAGCTTGGCCGGGGAGGTCAAAGGAACACACACGTGGCTGACCGGGAGAGGGCGGTGGGAAGGAGGATCGCGAGGGGGTTGGGGGGTGGGGGGGAGGCGGAGGAGAAAGGAGTGAGAGGGGAGGACGGGGGTGGGGGCAGACAGATCAAATTTCCCTGTGGTTAGGCAGCTTGATAACCCTGTCACGGGAGATTTGTTGTCCACGGCAGAGTGTAAGAAATACAAGTATCGGACGACTCGTAAAACTGGCGGCCCACCTCCGATTTTTACCTCGATACCAACAAACCAGTTCCCCCTTTCCCCACCATCCCTACCCCCCACCCCTTCCCCCTCCAAATTGAAGCCCCTCCAGATATCCCTTTCAACGAGGCCTTTCCCTATACGATACTCGCCATTACCAATACTTTGTATCAACTCCTGCCTTGTGATGTGTGTGTGTCACTGCCTCTGCCGTACCCAGGGACCCATTCTCGGAATCGAAATCCGTGAAACAAACCAACCCGACACCACCACAAAAAATAATGATAAAAATCGAGACTTTCTAAAACGACAAATAAAATCATGAATGACTAAAGACACAAAGGAAAATCGGGCTTATCCAACCACCGATCACAATCACGATTAAAAGCCTTTATTTCGACCGATCCCCGCGTTTGCTTTCGCGCCCATATCGAGCGCTCCCTTCCCACCCCGAAATCAAGAAACGCCAATACCGAAAAAGAAGAAAAAAAAAAAAAAAAAAAAAAAAGCGAAAGAACCACCCTCCCTTAATACACGAACCCTTAAATGAAACCATAAATATTGAGAGTCCAACACAACAACAAAATAAAAGCTCAAGCTCCGAGGGAGAGGGCGAGGGGAGCCGAGAGGGAGGGAGCGGCTTTTCGGTGGCTTTGGGAGGGGGGGGGGGGGAGGGTGCGGACGTCTTTGCTTGGAGAGTGAGTGTGCTTGCGCTTGCTATGGTCACTCGGGCTGCAAGGATATGACTGAAGATAGAGGGCAAACAGACATACACAGAGAAGTATATGGAGGGAGGGAGAGAACGATGAGGATAGGGGGAGGGGGGAGGAAGAGGGGGACGGAGAGAGAGAAAGAGAGAGAGAGAGAGAGAGAGAGAGAGAGAGAGAGAGAGAGAGAGAGAGAGAGAGAGAGAGAGAGAGAGAGAGAGAGAGAGAGAGGGAGGGAATGGGAGGGAGGGAATGAGAGGGGTGAGGGAGGGAGGGAGGGAATGAGAGGGGTGAGGGAGGGAGGGAGGGAGGGAGGGTGGGAGGGAGAGAGAGAGAGAGAGAGAGAGAGAGAGAGAGAGAGAGAGAGAGAGAGAGAGAGAGAGAGAGAGAGAGAGAGAGAGAGAGAGAGGGAGGGAATGGGAGGGAGGGAATGAGAGGGGTGAGGGAGGGAGGGAGGGAATGAGAGGGGTGAGGGAGGGAGGGAGGGAGGGTGGGAGGGAGGAAGAGAGAGAGAGAGAGAGAGAGAGAGAGAGAGAGAGAGAGAGAGAGAGAGAGAGAGAGAGAGAGAGAGAGAGAGAGAGAGAGAGAGAGAGAGAGAGAGAGAGAGAGACTTGAAAGGAGGAGGGAGAATAGTTTATTGATATAAAGTTATCCATCAACATGAGCAAGTAGCAAGCTGACAGACAGACGGTCCGAGCTCCCCCCCCCCCCTCCCCCAAGAAAACGTGAACGACAACAAGCAACGAACGTCTCGACGGCCGCCCTATGCTTGCGTGGCGGGCGGGACGAGGCGGGCGAGCCGTAGCGCGGCTCTGCATGAATGAACGCATGAGGAAGTCTGGCAGCATAAAAGCAAGAAATATCAGGGCGGCCCCATTCTGCACGACGCACACCACGCTCGGCTGGACCCATCCATTCTTCCCAAGTTCCAATTTGAACTCTTCCTCCGAGGTACACAGTTTTCCCTTGGCGTCGCTCGCCGGGGGAATTTAGGGCTAGGGTTACAGCAGATCAAACACGCTGCTAAACATGCTTTTGTCTTGCTTGGCTCTGACAGGGTCCGCCCTGCCTTTGCCCTCTTCTCATTTTCAGATGGGACACGGTGAAGAGGGAGATAAGATAGGGGGTGAGAAAAGTGGGGAGAAAAGATAGAAAAGTGGCGAGAGAAGAAAGGAATATCTCGAGGAAGAAGACGAAAAAGACAAAAGAGTTCTCGAGACAAGGAAATACACGTGTAACCAGCGTTATAACACCCGTAATAAAAGAGTGTACGTGTAATAGACGTCGGAAGGGGTGACAGTGGGTAAGTTAGAAGTATTAATAAGTGCACTGATGACAGGGGAGAGGGAAGGGGAGAGGGAAGGGAAGATGGGAGGGGAGAGGAGAGGAGAGGAGAGGAGAGGAGAGGAGTGGAGAGGAGAGGAGGGGAGGGGAGAAGAGGAGAGGAGGGGAGGGGAGAGGAGGGGATGGGAGGGAAGGGGAAGAGAGAGGAGGGGAGGGGAAGGGCGGGGCGGGAAGGGGCGGGAAGGGGACGGGAGAGAAGTGAGGGAAAAGGGGAGGACTGCAAGAATATGGGGGAAGGTGTGGGAAGAAGAATGAAAAGGAGTAGAGCTAGGAAGGGGGATGGAGAAGAATGTTGAAGTGCCTTCGATGCCAAGTGAAGGAGGGCGAGGGGGTAAGGGAGGAGGAGGGGACAGAGGTATCTGCTGACATCAATACCTCCGCTCTTAACCCATGAACGAACGCCCATTTTCTTCATCGCTGATTTACCCGCGCCCGTAAAGCATCGCTGATAAACTGTTATTCAGACATAAACGCCCACTCCTTTCCAGGCAACAATTCACACGGCCATATATTAGTGGCGAGGCTGACTTACCACCCAAGACTTAACTTATCCCAGCACTCTATCTAAGTTACCAGAGTTGATCAGAGTGAACTTGCCATCAGTTAAGTGTATTTCTGAGAGAGAGAGAAAGAGAGGGGGGTGGGTACCCTTTTTAATCTACTCTTCCCTCTGTTTCTTTCCCTTCGCTTTCCCTCTCTTCGAAAACCCTCCCTTCTTCCTCCTACAGCTCCTTATTCTTTCTTCCTATCTCCCTAAACTTCCTCTTGTTTTTGTTTCTCTTTTTCTTTCCTCCCTATCCACCACCCCCATCCCTCCTCCTTTTATCTTCCTCTTTCTTTCTTTACTTCCCCTCTTCCTTTTCTTCCCTTCTTTCCCTCTCCAGCCCCACCCCCTCCCTCCTTCCTTCCTTCCTTCCTCCCCACCCCCCTCCTCCTCCCTCCCGGCGGGGCCAAAGCTACGACCGTGCACGCTCACCAGAAAAAGATAAATGACAACGAATGGGTTAGGACAGAGGAAAAACTTTCTGATTACAAAGCCCCGGTCCCGCTCTGGCGACAGTAATAGCCGGGGATAAAATTTCAATTTCTATAAATCTCTCCATTTTATTTGTTCCACTGATTTCGCAGGCACGAGGGATAAAATGGCTAGTTTTTTTCTCCTATCTAGCAGCTATTCTACGATTATTTTGCGTAGTCGCCAGGATATTTGTAATGCGCTATTTTATTCCGCAGCTTTACTTACGGCGGAGGACTAAATCTGCAGCTCTTATCATGTCGTCTCCAGCCCGTGATATATTACCATACAGGCCGCAGCGACCCCGGGGGCACTTCGCCCACCGCTTCCGCTACACGAAAAATGATAAAGAGAGAGAGAAAGAAAAAGAGAGCAGCGGGTGGGGAGGGAGGGGAACGGGGCAGAGGAGGAGGTGGAGAAGGAGAAGACGAAAGGGAGCGAGGAAAGGAGGAGGAAAGGTAGACAGATACATAGATATCTATATAAAGATATATAGATAGAAGGATAGACGAGAGAGATATCAAAATTCTTCACATTCTGGTTATCGTTATGATATCGACTCCTTCCTCCTCCACTTCCCCTTACCACTTTGTTTCTCCTTATTCCCATCATCGCTTCCCTTCTGACCTTGCTTATCCCCTTCCCCTAAAGTGCAGCATCCGTGGCATCATCTTTTACTGCGAGTTTACCCAATTTTAACCTCTTATAAACCATCCCTTATTTCGCGAGCGACCTTTCCACTGATTCCTGTTTGCCATCTCCTCTGTCTTTCGTATATACCACTTCCCCTTCCCCCACGATGCCCTGCTGCCCCACTGGCATCTCCCGCCTCATATTAGCTGTCCCTCCATTCAAAAACTTTTCCATTCTAGCTCTCGAGTGTGCCTCCAACATAATCATATTCGTCCCCTTTTCCCTCCCCCCCCTCCGTTATTTTCACCTCCTCTCATCCTACATGACCTGGTCTCTCCCTCCCATTACTTCCAATGTGACCTTACGCTTCTTGCCCTTCCTGGGCTCGACCTTTCCCCCTCTCCTCCACCTTCGTCGTGACCATCAGATACCCCCCCCCCCCTCCCTCGCTCGTTCTCAACCCAACAACCTCCACAGCCATTTTCCGCAATATCTCCCCTGCCCAAACTTTGGCCCTGGTGTCTCCCTATGGCATCGTCGTGGGCGGGGGGGGGGGGGGGGGAGTGGGATTAGAACAAAAAATGTAATGGGGAGGGGTGGTGGTGAGCGGGGCAATGGATGACATCTCACCGTACTTAGTATTTCCTTTTGAAATTGACGTCCTCTCGTACGACAAACGGTGACAACCTCCTCCAGAACGACTCTGAGACCGTTACACAAAGGGGGGGATCCACCTAAAAAGATTTATTTTTAAAACTTAGAAACCAAATCGTAAATAAACTAAAAACAGACACTCACAGTTATCCTCGTGGACTCTTATACTCGGCTTCTTCCCTCGGCTCTGGCATGCCCCGCCTTTATCGCATGGCGGCGTTCTGTTCTTAATAACATTCCTTCGAGTGCCGTGTGTCGTCGTCAAGGAGACACAGAAACGCGCGCACACACACACTCACACACACACACACACTCACACTACCACACACACACACACACACACACACACTCACACTCACACACACACACACACACACACACACACACACACACACACACACACACACACACACACACACACACACACACACACACACACACACACACACACACACACACACACACACTCACACACACACACACACACACACACACACACACACACACACACACACACACACAAAAAAAAAAAAAAAAAAAAAGACTTACAGATACAACAGTCCGAAGACAGGAAAAATGTGAAGGGGGAGGGAGGGGAAGGGGATGGGGGGAAGGAAGGGAAATTAAGAGAAGGGCAGGAAAGGGGAGGGGAGAGGAGTAAAAGGGAGGATAAATGGAAGAGAGGAGTAAAAGGGAGGATAAAAGGAGGAAAGGGAAACTAAATGAGAAGAGAAGAGGAGGTAAGAAAAGTAAAAAAAGACAAAAAGAAAAACAAAAAATGAAGAAAAGGAAACAAGAAGAGAGAAAGGAGAGAAGACAGAACAGGAGAATGGCGGTCGATGTTGATCTTAGTCTCACCATTTTACCTCTGTGCCTCCAATGACCAACAACAGCGTGAAGAATGAGAGCCCGCAATAAACGGTTCAAAACTTGCACAGGGGGACCAGAGCCAGGAACGTGAGCGGGGATGGGAAAGGACGAGGATGAGTAGCAGAAGGATGAGGTTGGGGAGGGGGAAGGGGAGGGGGAAGAGGAGGGGGAGGAGGAAGGAGGAGGAGGAAGGGGAGGGGGAATGGGAGGAGGAAGGGGAGGGGAAGGGGAGGAGGAAAGACGAGGGGGGAAGGGGAGGAGGAAAGGCGAGATGAGAATGAGAAGAAGAGGAAAGAAAGAAGGGAGGAAATGTGAAGGACGAGATGAAGATATGATGATGATGAACATGAAAAAGAAATGAATAAAACAAGAAGAGAGGGATGCAGAATGTCCTGGTTAGCAAGACATTACTGGCCTTCCCTCAGCGTCGTGCGTCCCACCGCTGTAAAAACGAAATAACAAGAGAAGCCCCTACAAGCGGCACGACATCAGGGCGGAGGGGCGGGCCAGGGGCAGGGCGGCAGTAGCAGCAGCGGCAGCAGTAAGACAGAGTGGGCGGTTCAGGCGGGGATCAACACAGCCCACCACCGACAAATTGTTCTCAACTTTTCTCATTTAGAGCGGGGCGGCCGAACCGTTCATCGCCGGGCGGGCGGGCACAGAACTCAACAATGGTATATTATAGCAGTCGGGGGACTGCCCACTATTTCACCACGCTCCGCTTATTATAACCACTCGCTTACTGCTGCTCAACTTTACCTGCTACCTACCAGTTATTACTAGTTCAGGGAACACACGGCACGGAGCTATTAAAACTTAAGGGCGTAAGGAAAAGTAACCAGACTGGCTAGCCAGATATTTAAGCATGTTAAAGTTGGCTCTGTCGGTGGCGCAGCAGAAGCGCCGCATTCGTTTCTTTCCTCTCTCGTTTTCTGGAGCGTGCGAGTGTTGCTGAGCGAGTGAACGAGTGAAAATGTGAATGAGTGCGCGTGAGTGGATCAGCGAGAAAGAGAGCGTTTATGGATCTTGGTGGTGGTTTAGGTACTTGTATGTGAACACATACAGAAACAGAAACAGTAACCGAGGCATATTATATGTCATGAAGATGATGGTGAATGTGAGTTATGGGGAGAGGAAGCAGGTGATCGTAAGCATTTCAAAAGCTATCAAAAATAGAGTAAGAGTAGACCAGAGGAGAGCATGGTCGAGTGCAGTGACCGGAAGCCCATGCTTACATCCCAGTGACATTGTGCTGTTGCCCTTCTCTCTTATCCGTCCCCTATCGCCGCCCCTATGAGCCTCCCTCTCATCAGCCTCCTTTGTTGCTCCGGACTATCCTAAGGTCCTGTCCCTTGGCCCTCGCTCTCTGCCACTTCCTGCCCATCCTGGCGATCCTACCTTGGGTTCTCTCGCCTCTCCTCTTCCCGGCAGACTTCACGGGGCGGGAAGCAGCCCAGCAGGAAAAAACGTGAAGCATAAAAAAAAAAGTTTTCGCCACTATGCTTTTACAATAATTCTAAAGAGGTTGTTTCTCTGTCGCTGGCGGATTTATCACCCCCTGCGAGTAATTTCCAAGGCGAGAATTGTTTCGGAGGGCCATGGCGGCAGCGCTGATGGGGGAGGCGGAATGGGGGGTGGAGGAAGGAGGGGGAAAGAAAGGAGAAGGTAGGGGTGGAGCAAAGAGGAGGAAGTGCGGGTAGGGGGAGAAGGAGGGAAGGGGAGGAAAAGAAGAAGGTAGGAGGAGGAGGAGGAGGAGGAGGAGGAGGAGGAGGAGGAGGAGGAAGAAGAAAAAATAAAAAAACAAAGAAAAAACACATCAAAAGCAAACTGACGCGAAAGGCGAAGGAAGGCCAGCAAGAGGATATCCAAGAAGGAGGAAAAGTGTTAAAAAAATCCTAAGGAAGGAAGACCCTCCCAGACACAAGCGCATTGCAGAGAACGGCAAAAGACAAACCCAGAAAAGAACAGCAGGGGATCGGGCGCGACCTCCCTACGAAGGGGAAGCTCCAGGAAAAAGATAGATAGATAGAGAGAGATAGAGAGAGAGGGAAAGTGAGAGTGAGAGTGAGAGTGAGTGAGTGAGTGAGAGAGAGTGAGAGAGAGAGAGAGAGAGAGAGAGAGAGAGAGAGAGAGAGAGAGAGAGAGAGAGTGAAAGTGAGAGTGAGAGTGTGTGTGTGTGTGAGAGAGAGAGAGAGAGAGAGAGAGAGAGAGAGAGAGAGGAGAGAGAGAGAGAGAGAGAGAGAGAGAGAGTGAGAGAGAGAGAGAGAGAGAGAGAGAGACAGAGAGAGAGACAGAGAGAGAGAGAGAGAGAGGAGAGAGAGAGAGAGAGAGAGAGAGAGAGAGAGAGAGAGAGAGAGAGAGAGAGAGAGAGAGAGAGAGAGAGAGAGAGAGTGAGTGAGTGAGTGAGTGAGTGAGTGAGTGAGTGAGTGAGTGAGAGAGACAGAGAGAGAGAGAGAGAAAGAGAGAGAGAAAGAGAGAGAGAAAGAGAGAAAGAGAGAAAGAGAGAAAGAAAGAAAGAAAGAGAGAGAGAGAGAGAGAGAGAGAGAGAGAGAGAGAGTGAGAGAGAGAGAGAGAGAGAGAGAGGAGAGAAAAGAGAAACTGTAGACTCTGGCTGTAAGAAGAATTATCTTTTTGGTCAAGACTATACATGTATAAAGATACAACGTGAGAGAGGGGGAGGGGATTAGGAAAAGAAAGACAAAAAGAAAGTGAAGGAGAGCGAAGGAGGGAGGGAAAGAGAGAGGAGAGGGTAGGGTAGGGTAGGGTAGGGTAGGGTAGGGTAGGGTAGAGGAGGAGAGGGGAGGAGAGGGGTGGGGAGGGTGTGTGTGTTTGTGTTTGAGCGTGTGAGAGAGTGAAAGATGCAGGACGAGGAAACCAAATGAGAAAGAGCACATAAAGTAACGCGAGTTTCTCTTATCCTAAAACCGTTGCACCTGCCCCTAGCTACCCCCCTTCCCCCCCTTCCTCCTCCCCCCCCCCCCACACACACTCAGGATGAATGCAAGGCGGGGGAGGGGAGGAGGCAGGATGGGAAGGCGGGAGGGAAGGGAGGATGAGAAGGAGGGAGGGAGGGAGGGGGTCCCCAGACAGGTGCGAAGGTCGGAGGGGAGTCTGGACCCCCCACTAATTCGGCCGCTAGATCACACATGCCACAATCACTCACTCTGACACCCGCATTACCATATGAATAACACACTCGCATCTGCAACCCTCAGACGCTCGTCCACGAATATTTTCCTTGCAGTTAAAAGGCTTTTGAATTTTAAAAAAGGAGAAAAAAAGGCGTTTCGGAAAAAAACGAAGGTCGGTGGCAGCAAAACTATACGCACAGTTATTATTGTCGAACGCTAGTACCCGGCAAAAGAGTTTGGCACCGACAGTAACACCTACCTTTGCAACAACAAGCCTCTTTGCATATCGGCGGCTTTATCTAGCCTGCAAAGTGACACGTGCAATATAGCTAATGTGATCGGCGCGCGGTATCAGCTCATCGCAAAACATGAACTAAATATTATCAGAGAGAGGTGACACACGGCAGATTCTCCGCCCGTCAGGATCCACGCCATGTGATACTCACATACTCTTTGCGTAAATAAACGGTCAAAGCTTATCTTGCGACGTCCCAGTGGGGTTCAGAGGGAGGGGGCAGGAGGAGAGGGGGAGGGAGAGGGGAGATCTGTTTCCTGATGTCCAACGTGCTTGCGTTAATCTGCCTTCCTTGCCGTTGCAATAACAACAATGATCATAATAATTTAATTGTTATCTAATGTGATCACAAACAATAAACATTGATATCAATAACTACAGTAACATCTGGTACCTTTATAATATTAACAAATAACAGCAGCAGTAATAATAAAATAATACTAATAATCAATAACAACACTAACAATGACTATAATAACAACAACAATAATAATAATAGTGATAATGACGATGACGTTGGTGATAGTGATCATTATCATTATCATGATCGTTATCTTATCATTGTTATTATCATTATTATCAATATCAACGTTATCAAATAAAAATAGAAACAATAACAACGCTCATGAACATCAACATAAGTCCCCCCCCCCCCCCCCCCCCCCCCCCCCCGCCCACGGCCCAATCAGCCAACACCAACAAGTGTCCTAATCTCCTCCCACACCCTTATCTTTTTCATCACCTGCGCCGCCACTATCTCCACACCTCCACGGACCCCCAATCATCACGCATCACCACCAATCCTATTATCCATATCTCTCTAATCCTCCTCCCCCCTCCCCACTCTTCCTACCCCTCCCCCCATCCCCACCCTATTGCATCCTATCTTCTGTTCTCGAGAGCCTTCATCGTCCTTTCAAAGGTTCTTCGTTGCATCCCCCCTCCCGCCCCCCCTCCCGCCCCGTCTCTCTCTCTCTCTCTCTCTCTCTCTCTCTCTCTCTCTCTCTCTCTCTCTCTCTCTCTCTCTCTCTCTCTCTCTCTCTCTCTCTCTCTCTCTCTCTCTCGCTCCTCTTTTCTATTTTCCCTTCCCATCTCCCTCCTCGCCTGCCCCCCTATCCCCCTTCTCTTCTTCCTCCTCCTCCTCCCTCCCTCCCTCCCTCCCTCCCTCCCTCCCTCCCTCCCTCCCTCCCTCCCTCCCCTCCCTCCCTCCCTCCCCTCCCTCCCTCCCTCCCCTCTCCTCTTTCCCTACCCCCTCTCTCCCTCAGCCACGCGACATAATTCTCAACACACCGTAGATCAAGGCTTCATTAACTCAATAGTTTCATTAACCCGAAAGCCTCGCTGATAAAAATACAGCCTCGGGAAGGGGTTATTTCCAATTACGCTGAAGCGATGTCAAGAAATATAGCTCCGCCGTTTCATTTTTTTTAAATGACAAATTAATCCAAGTGTTTTAGGGAAGGCGGCAATTCCGCGCCAAAGAGCACGTCCCCGAAGGCACCTGAGACGGCGGCGTTCACCCGAGGATCTCGTCATTGCAGTCTTGACAAATTTGTGAACACTTGACTCGGGATTAGCAGCGTTGGGGAGCGGCGGCATCGCTGTCATTAATTCCTTCACCCTCCGCGCCCCGGCGACTCGGCCTTCCCGTCCTTCCCCGGGAGTCGGCCGCCGCGGCGCTGGGGGATTTCGCCCCCGTCGGCACCCCTGCAGCCCGGACTGTAATGCGATCAACTCGGGCTTGCCGGCCGCGCTCGACTTGAAATAGAAATAAACGGAGTGACACTTACGAGGCGAACGTACCTGGTATCATCAAAGTTTTTTTTTTTTTTTTTTTACTTTGTTTTTTTATCTTGCGCAATACAGCATGTCATACAGCAAACGCGGAGCCATCAATATTTTCCGGCGTTGTCCGCACGGTTCATGTTACTGCCGCCAATCGATTTTATGCGTGTAAACAATGGCTGATTTTGAAGGTGATATAACCGTAGTCGCTAACTATGACACTAACTGGACTGTAGCATCCATTGTGCGATTACGCTCATATACAATGCTCAGTCTGTCTTTCGCAAAGATCCGCTAGACATCTCGAAGCTGAAGCTCTTTATCTCTTATCTTGAACATTGTATATAATCCAACTTTGGTCACTGATGCCATAAAATCCTCTCACTTATCCCCCCTCCCTCCCCCCCCTCCCCCCCTCCCCTTCCTTAGCCCCGTCCCTTCTAAAAGTCCTGAACGAATGTAAAACAAACACAGCAAGGACTACCTTCCATTGTTCAGGGCCATATTTCCGGCACCGAAAGCGTCCCTGAGCGTCCCTAGGGGCCACGGCGTTCCCTGAGCAAGAGGACGGCATGGTTACAGGGCCCTCTCCCTCTCCCTCTCACTTCCACTCTTTCTCTCCCTCTCTCTCTCTTCTCCCGTGTTTAATATTCATTGACCTGATGGCGGCCATATTTTCACGGAGTCAACAACGAACTCGACTGAAAATTCTGGTGTGAGGCTTGTGGGAAAAAAATGTTATGGGGGACAACGAGTGTGTTAACAATTATCGTTGACGGCATTTATTTGGACATATGACGGTTATTAGTACAGTTATGAACTAATGGCGCCATTTCGCATTTCAAATATATTCAAATAAAAATTCCCATGGGGTATTTATCCAAATATCCAGCACAGTATGTGGGATATTTTAATAAAAATAGACCTAATTTACGGGATGTTAAGTGATCATGGATTTCATTTTTTTTATCTGTTATCGCCATATCCTGAAAATACATTTCTGCGTTTCGCTAACGTCCTCTAAACGAGTTCGTCATAAAATGGCTCCACACCATCTAAAAATTGTAACACACAAACTTCATGAATGCAAGCAAACGAACAAGCACATGCACACACAATACAAGCACACATACACAAGTACACACAAACACACGCAACGAAGAAGGGCATGAACGCAAACACGACCATGAACAAATACGCATACATACACACACGCACAAACATGCACATACATTTACGAAGATGTTTTCCCCATTTATTTGGATTCTTACACATTTCTTTCATCTTACACATGGGACAAGCATATGACGTTCGGAGTGTGTGGAAAACGACCTCTCGCCTCCCCACACCCCCCCCTCACGTCCACCGCCCGCTCCTCCACCTAGGTCTTCCACACAGGTCTTCCACTATCCATCAGCATCGCCAAGGAAATTCACGCGTCGTTTCTAAGTCCACCTACGCAACAAAATGGCCATCCGCAAGTCGACCATCCAGTTAGCTAGCCAAGCTTTGCCAGGCAGCCGAGTCTCTCATTGCATATGCAACGCAGAACAAACACGGTTGATGGCATCCGCTCCCCCTTGCAACTGCGCCCCCGCCTCACCACACGACCAACAGACACAAGTGTTGTTGCCGGGGGTGGGGGTCGAGCAGGGGCGGGAGAGCAGAGGGCGAGAGAAGAAAAGGAAGAAAGAGAAGGGTAAATAAGGCAGGAGGAAGGGAGGAAAGAAAGAAAATAGAAAGAGTATGAAAAGGCTGAAAGAGGGAATGGAGAACAGAAAGAGGAGGGGGGGGGGGGAGGGGACGAACGCAGGCGAAGGGAAAGAAAGTAGAAAGGACAAGAAAAAAATCAGGGAGAAGGGGGAAAATAAACAAAAGTGGAGTTGGGCGAAAAAGTATAAAGAGAAGATAGATCAAAGCAAAAAGAGGAAGGGAAAAGAGAGCAGGATAATAAGTGAAAGAGAAGCACACGAGGCAAAGAAAGAGGGAAAAGCAAGTAGAATGGGGGAAAGAGGGTAAAGAAGGGAGAGGGAAGCGGAAAGAAAGCAGCAAGAGGAAGTAAGAGAGAGCAGGGCAGGGAAAAACAATCAGAAAAGAGAGAAGAGAAAGCAGAAACAGGAACAATCCAGCGAAAGGTTCATGGAAAAGAAAACAAAGATGATGGGAAACAGGGACGAGAGGAGGGGAAGGGGACGGGACGAAGGGGACTCTCGCCCTCCTCGCTGGAAGGGAACCGCCGAAGGGAACAGATAGAACGCGATGCCAACAGCGACGGCCATTATCCCTCCAGGCCCTGCTCATCGTCGTCGCCCTCCTCGCCGTCGTCCTCCTCGACGTCCTCTTCCTCCTCGCCCTCGTCCTCCTCCCTCCGCGTCCGCCACGAGTTCCCTCCCCCAGCGCCTCAGGCTCGCCGCCACGCGCTCGCCACTTCCATCACGTGAACATTTCAACAAACATATGAGCGCCCTAATACCCACTGACGCTTTCTTAAAATCCACTCACTCTTTTAATCCCGTAAAATGGCTGCTAATTACCCGAAACACCTGATTACCTGGATCCGTGCGCGCGATAACCAGCCGGTGTGACCCCATTGTGCATCAGGCCGGTCCCGATCTCCGGACCCACCAATCTTTCCCGCGTCAATATCCCACTTTACTTTTATTATCACTGTATCAAACGCGAATTTTGGATCCGCTCCGTGTACAGGCTTTAAGTTACGAGACAACAAAATCTTTCAATCACCGGCGGCTTTCCCGAATGCCGCTCGCTGTACGGGGCTGCACGATGAGCGGAATATAAAGTTGGTGGCCAATTGTACGAGTCGGTACCGTCCCTTTACTAACAATATTGTGGGCTGTTGGGGGTGTGTGGGGGGAGGCCAAGGGGAGAGAGGGAGGGAAGGGAGGGGTACAGACGAGATGGAAAAAGGGGGGAGGGGAAGTTAGAAGAGGGGCAATTTTCGATTTTTGGATTAATGGAAAAAAAAACAAAAATTAACGAAGGGATAATGATCCGAAACAACATACACACACACTCACACAAAACAATGCAGCTGATGAATGACAGCAATGATCCCTACGACTTAAAGGGATTAGCTCATGGCTGAAAAATGTTAATGCTTCATAATGCATAAAATTACAATGGCTGGGTATCACTGTCGTGCAAATTGCAAAAAGGTAAATAAAAAAGTGTAAAAATACATATGCTATTGGTTACGTACAGTAATATATTAAAGCCACAAAAATACGAGTTTTTTTTATGCGAAACAAAACAGTCACCAATAATTTCGATTCGAAAAAGGCCTCCCAGCTTCACTTGCACGAAATACCTGCTCTTCGCTCGTAGACTTACTACCAAGGATTGATCATCATGTCTCGAATACCAGATATTATCTTTGTATCTCAGCCAATCAATCAATCAAACAAACAAACATAAAAGACACAGACTCCTCCCCCAACACACCTTCTCACTTACTCCCGCGCAACCGCTCACAGAGCAAAAACTACATTACGGAGTCTCTCATAGAAAGTGACTCGTGCACCAGTTCCCGTGTAATGCAGGCGGGACATAAACCACGTCTATCGCACTAATGTTTAACCTGTCGGCATAAAGAAACTCCATAACGACTCCCGCAACAGTTGAATATGTGAACCCAAGCCCAGAGTTCCGGCCTTATGTACGGCCTCAATAAGAGCCATTTACTCTTTAAACTCCCGACTAATAGCAATGGCGAGGCGTAATTGACGAGGCTGCCGATACTGACACTTGCACATTCTTTAAATAGCGCCAATATTTCCCTTAAGTATCAGGCAAATAAGGATCCGCCTCGTGTGCGACGCAACCGCAGATTCTAGCTATAACAATGTACTCATCTACGACCCTCCGAACTTCACGTCGTTGGACCCTCGACCTTGCGTCATCCTGCTATACGGGTGATATTGGACAGCCATGCCATGCAGTCACAGACGCAGCCTTTCGGAGGTTGTTCCGAGTGTAAACGAGTTGTGGCAACACTGTACAGCCTATAACAGTAACAATAACAGAGGCGATAATGTCAACACCTAGCCTATAACCGCTGGACTTATGATCAATCAGTGGTAGGTTCGCTTCCCACCTGCACCCATACACCCGTTCTCCGAGGCACCCCTCCACCATGCACGCGGCAGCGCCCCCGCCGCTCCTGGGCGCCACTTTTACTCCTCAGACTACGCAAGGACGAGGACCACGAAACCCGAACGACCTATGAATTGTGACCATTCCTGGCTAAGAGGGGGGGGGGGGAGAGGATCAATCTACAAATAACCCACAATAAGGATTAAAGTGGAAACAATTTGCTTACCTTCCCGCGGTTTTTGAGAGAACACACGAATATCAAGAAATCACATGAAAATGAGGAAATTCGGCCGACAAGAACATACGGAGCAGGAAAAAAATAATCAGATATCTCGTAAAAAACACCCAAGCCTGAGGATTAAAAAAAAAAAAAAAAAAAAAAAAATACAATCACACAAAAAAAAAAAAAAATCTATCAGGCTGGATAATCACAAGATACCCGCTTTTTTAACATACGAGACGCCAGCTAATGGAAAAATTTCCGACGTCGCAGTGAATCAGCTTCGCACTCCGTGATATATCCGAGTTAGCCTTCCGCTGCAAAATGATTACAGTTATCCCCAAGCCATAATATCAGGACAATACGTCGGACATTACGCTGTATCCCGGACAATATTTTTCCCAGAATGGCAGACTGTTAACGACCTACAATAACAAGGGTTTTGGAACAAGGGTTTATTTGTAGGTTTGGGCACGAACGCAGGCCTGTGGCGACCGCTGTGTATACCTGTACGCTCAAGGGTTTGCATATTACACGCGCGGTTACATGTTCGTACACGGGGTCGGGGGAGGGAGTAGGAGAAGAGCAGGGGGGGGGGGGGGGAGAACATGGCAGAGCAGGCAAAGGAGGGTGGACGATATGGAAACGAAGGGGGTGGAGGGAGAGGAGGAGGAGGGAGAGGAAAGGAGAGAAGGTTGGTGACATGAATGGAAAATGGAGAGAGAGATAAAGATAGGAAAAGAGAGGGGAGAGAGGGAGGAAAAAGAGAGGAAGGGAGAGACAGGGGAGGGAAGGAGAGGGAAAGAGGGAAAGAGGGAAAGAGGGAAAGAGAGAAAGAGAGAAAGAGAGAGAGAGAGAGCGAGAGAGAGAGAGAGAGAGAGAGAGAGAGAGAGAGAGAGAGAGAGAGAGAGAGAGAGAGAGAGAGAGAGAGAGAGAGAGAGAGAGAGAGAGAGAGAGAGAGAGACCAAAAAAAGGATACTCCTGACCGACCAGGCGCAGTTGGAGTCAGAACAGTACAAGTGTTGGATAATCACCCTAGCACTCGCGGAAATATATGTAACACCTGCGTTAAGAAAGTTATGGCCAGGATAAAATTTAATCACATAGCCGCACATTCACCAAGGAACGACTAACATCAACTCATAAACTAGAGAAAAAAACAAAAATACATAGCTGTATAACATGTATACACAACCCGGACCCTTCACATACCCCTCCCCCTCTCAACACCTATCTCCTCCTCTTCCTCCACCTCCATCTTCTCCTCCACCTCAACCTTCCCCTCCACATCTATCTCCTCCTCCTCTTCCTCCTACGTGTCACCGCCCTGTCGAGGAAACATCCGCAGGACCCGCATTCCCCGAGCCATCGCCCCGGGCCGGCATATCCAGTCCGGATCACTCCCTCCGCAAGTTCCATTACTGTAACTTACACCCTAATTATCCCTCGCATTAAGTCTGACATCACCATACGCATAAAGCAGTCGTCATAAACCCTGGTCATATTGCACTAGCGCCTTCCCCCGGCCCTCCCCCGAGGCTCCCCTGGGGCCCTCCACCCACGACCTGCTCGCCGCGATAATCTATAGCTCACTAATTTTTCTCCGGATTAAAATGTAACATCCCTATTGGAAGTAGATGTGGCAGCCTTCCTCGTTAGTGCCGAGTATATTGCAAACTTGTGCAATTTGCCGGCCACAACTGTGCCGATGATGGTACTATGCGGCCATCAACAATCATACCCAGGCCATGATTAACACCAGTTATTAATTAAATTTATCGTTCAAATAATGCACAAAATGCAATAACACTAAAACACTTATCTCATAAAGTAGGTGTTGAAGCTCATTAAACAATAGAGTAGTATGTGGTAGTAGGGCTATTTTTATACATTTAGCGTGATTTACGGCGGGCGGGAGGCGCTAATCCCAGCCGCCCTGGCCTAATAAAACCCTTATCTGTACACCAATTGAGGAAACACTAAACTTGTCATTTTCTTATCACGTGAAAGATAGTGCAGAGATAGGAGCGCGCACCTCGTCGCCCCTGCCTCGGGAAGGCATAAGGGCGCGATTGCCGTGCGTGCGGGATCGTTCGCAGAGAGAAGCTGACGTGCTCGGGCGTAACTTGCCAGTTTGCGTGTCATTCCGCTGTCATTTTTGCTGTCGTTTACTACCTCGTTCCGGTCATGGCGCGCCTGACAACCCGGCGCGCGATAATCCACATCAAACACGGGAGAAAACTCGCCAAGATTCGCAATCATCACAGGCCGATGTGTGTTGGACCACAAAGGGCGCGGCTGGGACGTGACGATCAACAAGCCCTTCCTCTTCTGACGCCAGCATCAGCCTGGGACGAAGTGGCCGCCGCCGCAGCTACTCCGCCTCGACGCACACCGCAAATGAAGGTCCGTTTCTTCCAAGTGGCAGCGACAGATACTGCTTATCAGCGGCTGTATCTCCCGTGACCCGTCCTCGTTGCGAAAGCCTCATTCTTCGTGCTTCCATTCTCGAAGTCGACGGAGTTTTCTCATAGGCATTTGCAGATTATTTCTTTTTTTCAATTTCTTTCCTTGTTCGAAGACAAGAAATTATTTCAAGGCCTATTAATCTCTCGCAACATACCTCATTATCCGAACTCCCTGGCTCACACAGCCCTCTCCATCAACGGAGAATCCAAGACAGCCAGCATTTCCTCATACATCTTTAATGCTAAACAACCCCTCCCCCTCCTCCTCCTCCTCCTCCTCCTCCTTCCCCTCTCCCCGGGGCTTGCACACGGGGGCGCCTCTCGGGAAGGTGACAAGAGCCCGTACACCTGCCCCTCTCCCGCCACCCTAGGTCACCCTACGACACGCTACCGTCTTGTGCTTTAGCCTCTCCATTTATAATTCTACTACCTTTTTTTCAACTTCTCTCCTCTTCTCAGCTTACCTGCATCCCCACCCTGCTGCCCAATCCGCCTTCACATCTGTCTCGGCACGTACCTGCGAAAATAAACAACAACGTTAATATATGCCTCATGAATAATAAAGACTTAATATATTCATTGCAAATACTAAATCTAAACCTGCATGACAAGTGTCACATAACACGCCGGCCATCCCGTGTTCTGCAACCCGCGCGCTGGGTGTTGCGCTGTGTTCTCCCGTGATATATGGTGTTGTGTTCATCATCCGACGTGGTGTGTCATTTATGTTTGTACATACACCACAACACGCACCCACAGCGCCAACTTTGGCATGTTACATCGTTAAAACCTATCGTATAAATACCTCCAACCTCAAACAAAAAAAATCTTTTAAAATTTCCCCCAGCAAACGAAAGCATCCAAGCAAAACTCGATCAACAGCCATTAAGGGTGCCATTATCAGCACGCCGCATGCCATCATGTCCTCACTCAAGACTCGGGGATGTGTGTGTGACGCCGCACGTCGAAGCGGCTCCGTGGGGGAACACACCAATAATGGGGGGGGGGGGGGGCACTTAAAGGAGACAATGAGAAAGAGAGAGAGAGAGAGAGAGAGAGAGAGAGAGAGAGAGAGAGAGAGAGAGAGAGAGAGAGAGAGAGAGAGAGAGAGAGAGAGAGAGAGAGAGAAGAGAGAAGAGAGAAGAGAGAGAAGAGAGAGAAGAGAGAGAAGAAGAAGAGAAGGAAGAAGAAGAAGAGGAGAAGGAAGAAGAAGAAGAGGAGAAGGAAGAAGAAGAAGAGGAGAAGGAAGAAGAAGAGGAGAAAGAGGAAGAAGAAGAAGAGGAGAAAGGAGAAGAAGAAGGAAGAAGGAGAAGAGGAGAAAGAGGAAGAAGAAGAGGAGGAGGAGGAGGGGGGGGGAGGAGGAGGAGGAAAAGGAGGAAGAGGAAGAGGAAGAGGAAGAGGAAGAGGAAAAGAGGAAGAAGGAGGAGGAGGAGGAGAAAAAGAAAGAGGAGGGGAAGGAGGAGGAGGAGGGGAGGAGGAGGAGGAGGAGAAAAAGAAAGAGGAGGGGAAGGAGGAGGAGGAGGTGGAGGAGGAGGAGGAAAAGGAGGAAGAGGAAGAGGAAGAGGAAGAGGAAGAGGAAAAGAGGAAGAAGAGGAGAAGGAAGAAGAAGAAGAGGAGGAGGAGGAGGGGGGGGGAGGAGGAGGAGGAAAAGGAGGAAGAGGAAGAGGAAGAGGAAGAGGAAGAGGAAAAGAGGAAGAAGGAGGAGGAGGAGGAGGTGGAGGAGGAGGAGGAGAAAAAGAAAGAGGAGGGGAAGGAGGAGGAGGAGGAGGTGGAGGAGGAGGAGGAGGAGGAGGTGGAGGAGGAGGAGGAGGAGGAGGAGGAGGTGGAGGAGGAGGAGGAGGTGGAGGAGGAGGAGGAAAAGGAGGAAGAGGAAGAGGAAGAGGAAGAGGAAAAGAGGAAGAAGAGGAGAAGGAAGAAGAAGAGAAGGAAGAAGAAGAAGAGGAGAAGGAAGAAGAAGAAGGAAGAAGAAGAAGAGGAGAAAGAGGAAGAAGAAGAAGAGGAGAAAGAAGAAGAAGAAGGAAGAAGAAGAAGAGGAGAAGGAAGAAGAAGAAGAGGAGGAGGAGGAGGAGGAGGGGAGGAGGAGGAGGAAAAGGAGGAAGAGGAAGAGGAAGAGGAAGAGGAAGAGGAAAAGAGGAAGAAGGAGGAGGAGGAGGAGGAGGAGGTGGAGGAGGAGGAGGAAAAGGAGGAAGAGGAAGAGGAAAAGAGGAAGAAGGAGGAGGAGGAGGAGGAGGAGGTGGAGGAGGAGGAGGAGGGGAGGAGGAGGAGGAAAAGAAGGAAGAAGAGGAGAAGGAAGAAGAAGAGGAGAAGGAAGAAGAGGAGAAGGAAGAAGAAGAAGAGGAGAAGGAAGAAGAAGAGGAGGAGGAGGAGGAGGGAGGAGGAGGAGGAGGAAAAGGAGGAAGAGGAAGAGGAAGAGGAAAAGAGGAAGAAGGAGGAGGAGGAGGAGGAGGAGGAGGAAAAGGAGGAAGAGGAAGAGGAAGAGGAAGAGGAAGAGGAAAAGAGGAAGACGAGGAGAAGGAAGAAGAGGAGAAGGAGGAAGAAGAGGAGAAGGAAGAAGAGGAGAAGGAAGAAGAAGAGGAGAAGGAAGAAGAGGAGAAGGAAGAAGAAGAGGAGAAGGAAGAAGAAGAGAAGGAAGAAGAAGAAGAGGAGGAGGAGGAGGAGGAGGAGAAAAAGAAAGAGGAGGGGAAGGAGGAGGAGGAGGGGGGGGGGGGAGGAGGAGGAGGGGGGGGGAGGAGGAGGAGGAGGAGGAGGAGGAGGGAGGAGGAGGAGGAGGAGGAGGAGGAGGAGGAGGAGGAGGAGTTCCGATGGAAGTAGCAGTGACCTGGCGCCCCCCCTCCCCTTCCTCTCCCCGGGTCGTAGTGGCGTCTGGATGGCCCCCCTGGGAGACTGCCCCGGGGCTAACGTGACTCCACCTACACCAATCTCCGTTTCTGCCAAGTAAACCACGAAAGTCCTAAGACAACACTCGCCACCAGAACAAAGGTGCGAGCACAGCCGTTCCGCCCCGCGAGCCTCTAAATTATCATCTGCCGGGGCCCATCAAACCGGGGCGCTGGACCCCCTAAAAAAACACCTATAACAAAGCCCTAAAGCTGGCGGTAGCGGTAATAAAAGCGTACATTGAAATGCAAGAGGAGACCCGCCCCGAAATCTTTTGGTCCCCTCAAACCTGGGGTTTTTATGCGGCGTGGGGATTGTAAGGGGGTTTTTGGAGCACCCGCTACCCCGGGGTTCGTTCCCCCCCGGGCTCCGCCCCTAAAAACCTCATCAACTTACTCATATCGGCCCCCACCCTTGGGCCCCCCCCCCCCTCTCCATGCCCCCACTGCCATCCCGCACCGCAACATTAACTCAACATTATCTTCCTGACTCAAACCATTATCCCCGGGGCAGGGGCCCCATCAGGGGTTCCAAATTCAAAGTACTCAATATCACGTATATTGCTGCCTTTGGTTTGAGGGGCGAGTCTCGGGGCCCCCTCAAAAACCCCCAAATCCCCAAAAAAAACTTTTATTTTCCCCCTGCAATTTTTTCCCGAGTTTTTCCCGGAGAAAGCCTGTAAATACTGCTATTTTGAGCCCAAGGGAGACGGGGGAGTTGGGCCCGGGGGAAGGGGGGCCCCCGGCCGGGGGGAAAGGGAAGGCCTTTCGAAGACGCAAACGGAAAACCGGAACCGAGGGGGTGCGAGGGGAGGAGAAGCGAGGAGTGCAAGCTGGCAAGGATAAGTAGAACATGAAGAAAGAGATGCGAAGGGGAAGGGGAAAAAAAAGAAGGAAAAAGAGATCACGGAAAAAAAGCGCAAGAGTGAGAAGAGAGAAAGGAGGGGAAAATTTTTAAGAAAAAAAAAAAATCATAGAAAAGTAAAAAGCTAACTGAAACCAAGGGACGAAAAAAAAAGAATAAAGAGGTGTAGAGGGACAAAAGGGGGAGGTAAAAAAAAGGCCCGGGAAATGTAGAAGGGGAAAACAAGAGGCCCAATGGCGGGAATCAAAATAATTCAGCGGCTTTAAATCCAGGGGGGGGAGACGGGGGTGAGAATGTGGTTTGGGGTCAAGCTCAAAAGAAAAAGTTGCGAATAATTTATATTTTTTGGGGTGGCAGTCCAAGGGGGAAAAACCCTTTGAAAAGGCCCAACTCATAACAAACAAACACCATTAAACCCCCCCCCTTGATCCCTTTTGAACAACAATATATGGGGAAAAAAATGCCAAAATTTTAGGACCCATGAGTGAATTCCCTTTCCAAAGTGTATGGGGAGGAGTGTGTGTCCCCGAATAAACTTTGACTAAATAAATTACCAAGTTTTTGTATGCAATAGGGGGAGGCACGGGGCATATTAAAACAACTCGGGGGTTAGTCCAGATTATTATTAAAGGGGAAGGGACTGGGACAAGGCAAGTGTAAAACATTATAGGAGAGACAAGGGGTGGGGGGGGAAACCCAGTTGGGGGAACATTTTGAAGGGGAAATATTAAGGGAAACTCCCAAATTTATTTTCAGGGCACACACTTCTTGGGGGGTACGCCTTATACAAACAAAAATGATAATTAAATTTTTCCCGAAAAGGAAAAAAAAAGAAAGGGGGGAGGGGGGAGGAAGGGGGAAGGGGAAAATAGATAATAGATAGAAAAGAGGGAGGGGGAGAAAGAGAAGAAGAGGGGGAAGAGAGAGAGAAGAGAAAAGAAGAAGAGAGAGGAAAGAGAGAGAGAAGAGAAAGAAAAGAGGGGGGAGGGGGGAGGGGGAAAAGGGGAAGGGAAGAGGAAGGAGAGGGAAAAGGGGGAAGAGGAGGGGAAAAGAAGAGGGAGAGAGAGAAAGAGAGAAGAAGGAGAGAGAGAGAGAAGGAGAGAGAGAAGAGGGGAAAGAAAGGGGAGAGAGAGAGAAAGAGAGAAGAAAAAGAAAGAAAGAAGAGGTGAAGAAAGAAGAGAGAAGGGGGGGGAAGAGAGGGGGGGGGGGAAGGGGGAAAAGAGGGAAGGGGGAAAAGGGGGAAAGAGGGGGAGGGGAAGAAGGGGAGAGGGAGGAGGGGGGTAAAAAGTTGGGGGGAAAAGGGGCCCCCGGGCCAACTTTGTGGTGACCAGAGCCTCCAGGCCTCCCGGGAAACCCCCCCACCTCCACCTACATTCACCTTAAATACTTAACCCAAAATATACCTTAAAAAGCCGCACAAAGCCGCACCACACACACCATAAGGGAGGGGGGGGTGGGGGGGGAAAAAAGAGGGAGGAGGAGGGGGAGAGGGAGAGGGGGGGGGAAAGAGGAGAGGAGAGAAGAGGGGAAGAGGGGGAAAAAGAAAGAGAGAGGGGAGAGAGAGAGAGAGAGAGAGAAAAGAAAAGAGAGAGAAGAGGAAGAGAGAAGGAGGGAGGAGGAGGAGAGAGAGAGAGAGAGAAGGGGAAAAGAGAGAAGAGAAAAGGGAAGAGAGAGGGGGAGGGGGAAGGGGGAAGAGAGAGAGGGGAGAAAAAATTAAATATATATGTGGTGTATATGTGGTATAGGGTTTTAATTTTGTATTTTTTTGTGTGTGTGTTTTTTTGGTGTGGGTGTGGTGGGTGTGGGGGTGTGGTGGGTGTGTGTTGTGGGGGGTTTTGGGGCATATTTTTTTTTAAATCAAAAATAATAATATAAAACCCATTTTATGCTTTAACAAAAACCAATAACATACATAAACACCATGTAGGTATACAAAAACAGCAAAATATTTGAAAAAGAAACAGACAACCCACCCCGCCCCTCCGCCCGGGAATGAAGTCGGGTCCCTTAAAAACCGAGCTTTGGGGAACCGTTGGCCCCTGTCTTTGAACCTTCGCTGGACGATTGCCCTTCGTCGGGAACCTATATTATGCAGCCTTCACCAAGATTCCTGATTTTACTTGCAGTAGTTCAGAAACTTTGGGGACTTTGCGGGGGTTTGGGGCACGACCCCACATACCCCCGGGACTACCAACACATCAACGAAAAAACATACAAGTGAGCGTACATAAGCATGTATACACAAAACAAAAATTATACATATACTTGGGTACTCAAATGCAAACACACAAACATAACAAAGACACAGCAATGGAAAGTTAGAGGGGTCTTTCCCTGCCCCTAAATGAATGAACACTCAATCTGTTTGTTAATAAAACTAATAGTTGCCTCTCAGTCTACTTCTCGTATGCCATGACTTCACAAATGGACTAAATATAAACTGGGAAAAAGGGGGAGGGGGAGGGGGAGGGGAAGGAGGAGAGAAAGGAAGGGGGAACCCAAGGGGGAGGAGGCAGGAGGAAGGAACGGGAGGAGGAGGGGGGGGGAGGGGGGGGGAGGGGAAAATGAAGGAGAAAAGGGGGGAAGGGGGAAGGAGGGGAGGAGGGGAGGGGAAAGGGAGAGGGGGAAAGGGGAGGGGGGAGGAAAGGGGAAAAGGAGAGGGAGGAGGGGGGGGAAAAGGAGAGAGAGGGGAAAGAGAGAGAAGAAAGAAGAGAGAGGAAGAGAGAAGGGGAGAAAAGGGGAAGGAGAGAAGGAGAGAAGAGAGAGGGAGCAGAGGGGTTTAAGGGGCCAAAAAAGGAGGAGGGGGGGGGGGGCGAAAAGGGGGAACATGGGGGGTTAAAGGGACCCCGGGTTATTTTTTTCCTCCTCCACCAACAAACGGGGACATAGATCCTCCGGGGCGTTTGTCCCGGGGCCGCTGATTCCCCGCGGGGTTTAAGGGACCCGGGCCCGGTATCATTAAAAAAACCGGGCGCGGGGGTCCCACTAAGGCAGTACATCACCGGCCAAGGGGTTTCCATTATTGACCTTTTTCAATTTGGTGGAGGGTCGACCAGAACGCCTAATGGAGACCAAGCCGGCAAATGGCCTCTCCCTCCTTCCCCCCCCCCTCCCTCCCTCCCCCCCCCCCCCCCCCCTCCCTCCCAACCCCCCTTTCCTTCCCTTCCCCCTGCCTCCCTCTCTCTCCTTTCCTCCCCCTCCCCCTGACCTGCCTCTGAGGGAAAAGGTTCGGAACACGGTCTGCTGCCTGGAATTCCCGCTACACACGCACGGGTACCTTACTGCCCGTCTGTCTATGCCTCTTTTTTGTCGTTCGGAAACTTACCCTTTTTATCCTTCACCCATCCTACTGTTATCGAAGAGCAAAAGGTATGCTGAACTACATAAAAAAGGGCAACACACAAGAGGGAGGAGGGGGGGTGAAGAAGTGGGGGGAGGGGGTGGCACCTGATCACTCACGCCGATAAACAGATATCATGGCAAGAAATGCAGCAGCGTACATTTCTTCAGGCACTGCCGACCCCAAACTAGCAGGCTAACATAAAAAACAAGAAAAACTGGGGTTTTTGCAGCACGAAGTTAAATTAACAAAAGGAAAAAGAAAAAAAACCGACGAGGGGGGGTTTTGGGACAAGGGTTTTCCGATTCACTCCATTATAATAAAATCCGCACCGAAGGACTTTTCACGCCAAACCCCTTTTTTCAAAAAACTTGGGGAGGGCAACCCGGGTTTTTAAAAAGGGAAATTAACCCCCGGCGAACCAGCAAAATTCCCCACGTATATGCAGCAGATAATACACTCAGGTTCACATCTCCCAAAATGCGCTTTCCCTGGTAATTCATCGCCACAGAGCGGGGGCGACCGTCGGCGTTAGATCAGACCAACAAAGGAACCCTTTATCAAAAGGACGCCCCCCCCTCAAAATTTGGGGGGTTGGGAAGGGGGGGGGTCGGAGAGGGGGCAATTTTGGGGCAAGGGCGGGAGCTAGGAGGGGAGACTTGCAGGGCAGAGGGCGGGGTGGGCAGGGGGCCCTGTGGCTTTGAGGGCACCCCCCAAAGGCCCCCCATGCATGGCCACCCCCTTACACGCTTTAGTCCCTTTCCCCACACACGGAAAACATGGGGCCGGTCAAGGCGGCCTCACGCATGCATTACACACGATCGCATGTGTGCTAACTAGATCTGTCTGCTTTTTGTCTTTGTCTCCTTATACTATCCTCTTTCTTTTTCTATTGCTGATATTCTTTTTGCTTTCACCTTTTTCTTCAATTCACTTTCTTATTCTCTCTCTCTCTCCCCCCTCTTTTCTCTTTTCCCCCCCCCTCTCTCTCTCCCCTTCCCCTCTCTCTCTCTCTCTCCCCTTCTCCCCCTCCCCTTCCTTTTCTCTCTCTTTTCTCCCCCTCTCTCCCCGCTTTTCCCCTCTCCTCTTTTCTCTCTCTCCCCAACACACACATAACTCACAATTCATAACAATACATCAGTAAGAATGTGAGACAAGCCGAGCGGTGATGGATTACCTACACTGACAATTTCGCCTTCACACCGCTGAACGTCTCAAGAACACACACACGGCGTGGATCAATGGCACGCCGTGACTTGCAAAGGGGAAGGAAACGCGGGGGGTTAGGGGGGGGAATGGTAAAGGGGGGGGGGGGGGGAATGAGCGTTTCAAATGGTAAAAGAATTGAAACCCAAAAAAGTGAGAGAGAGAGAATAATAACGAGGGATATCAAATAAAACATTTTTAAAAAATACAAAGAACTGCAGGACATTAACGGATTGGGTGGGGTTGGAGTTAAGTAAGAGGGAGGGGGGGGGGGGGGGGGGGGGGGGGGGGGGGGGGGGGGGGGGGGGGGGACAGGAGTACGAAAATCTTTTGTTCATTTTTTTTTTTTAAATTAATTTTCAGTCGGGGTTTTCAATGACTACATGGGAACACCCCTTTTGGGCCACGATGTATGCATAAACAAACTTCCTCACAGGGGGGGGGGGGGGTCCCAGGGAAGCCGGGGGGAAAAGGAGGGGGAAAACAAATTTCACAAAAGGGAAAAGATGGGGAACAAAGAAAAGGGAATGGGGAGAACAAAAGGGGGGGATAAAAAGTGTGAAAAAAAGAAAAATAAAAAAAAAAAAAGGGGGAGGCAAGGGGGCGGGAGGAACGGGGAGGAGGGGGGGGGGGGAGAGGAGGGAGAAAAGAAAAAAAAGGGGGGGGAAAAAGGGAAGAAAGGGAGAGAGAGAAGAGAGAGAGAGAAGAGAGAAGAGGGGAAGAAAGAGAAAGGGGAGAGAAGAGAGAAGAGAGAGAGAGAGAAGAGAAGGGAAGAAAGAGAAGAGAAAGAAAGAGAAAGAAAGAGGAAAGAGAAAAGAAAGAAAAAGAAAAAAGAAAAAAAGAGAAAGGGGAGAAAGAGGGAAAGAAGAAAGAGAAAGAGAGAGAAGAAAAAGGGGAGAAGAAGAGAAGAAAGAGAGAGAGAGAGAATTTTTTTTTTTATATAAAAAAGGGCACCGCCAAAAAATAAAAAGCACAAGGGGGCCCCCCCAATGCCCCTTTTTTTCCCCAACTTTACATACCCCCCCTACCCCCCCAAAAAAAAAATCTCCGTCAGCAGGGAGGGGTTTAAAATTAGCAAGCAGAAGTCCATTCCCCGGGACTAAAGCAAGGGTTCTTTCGTTTCCCACTGCAGTATTAATCCGGCCTTGAAGAGATTATAACGGTCTGGCCATTACGTTTTTTTTTTTCTTTTCTTTTTTTAAGACATTTTCCCCAAAACAATTCGTCATCAGTCGAGCAAATTAAAAAAGATAATTTGATTTATTCACATGATTTGCCAAAGCATCGACCCTTGATGCAAACGGCCCTAAGCGTTATGGATTTTCTTTGCTTCAGCCGAACGTGTCCCAGCCGCGGAGAAAAACATTCGCTCGTATTTTTTACTCTTCAATGGTTTGGGAATATTTTTTTTTGTGTGTTTATTTTTGGTGGGTGTGTCCGGGTTGTGTGGTTGGTGTGTGTTGTGTTGTGTTTGTTTTGTGTGTTGTGTGTTTTTGTGTGTTGTGTGGGTGTGTGTGTGTGTGTGTTTTGGGGTGTGTGTGCGCGCGTGGTGTAAGGTTTTATTAAGGGGGAAGTGTACGTGCAATTAAGATGATGTCAGTGTGAATGGATAAATATAAACGCAAATAAAGTAACACACCACATAGACACCAAATACTTTTACTACACAAAGAAGAAGGAGAAGAAGAAGAAGAAGAAGAAGAGACTCCACAAAAGAAACCCTTTGCAAAAACGCCCAAAGGGGCTGGGCGGGCTTTTTTTATACCAAATCCCGCAAAAAAAAACAAATTTCAAGAAACCCCCGCGGGGCAACCCGGGGACCTCTTGCCCGCGGGGAATTCGTCGCCGAGGAGGACCGCGCCGTAGCGAGAAAAAAAATCCCCATGCGTCACAACTCGGACTGAAACGCGCCCCTTAAACTTTCCCCCAAAACCGGAAAAACCCCCAAGAAAACCCGGGGAAACTTTTATCTCACGACTGTAAACAAAACCCCGTTTTTTTGTGAACGGCGAGATTGTATGTCTAAGGGTGTGAGGGAAGAAGGGGGGTTGGGGTGATGATAGGGGGGAGGGGAGGATGGAAAAGGGGGGGGGGGATTTTGGGAAAAAGGGGTGTATGGGGGGTGGGAGTTGGGGGTGGGAGGGGAAAGAGATGAGGATGGGAGGGGAAAGAGGGGGAAGGGGGGGGAAAGGGGTTTTTGGGGGAATGGGGGCCCCTTTATGCCCAATTCATGTATAAGTGGCTTTTCTTTTCCCCTTTTTGACAAAATAAATGGGGATAAATGCTCTTTTTTCCTTGCGTGGAGAAAAAGGGGAGGGGAGAGAGGGGGAGGGGGAGGGGGAGGGGGAAGGGGGAGGGAGGGAGGGGGGAGGGGGAGGGGGAAAGGGGGAGAGGAGAAGGAAGAGAGAAGAGAGAGAGGAGAAGAGAAGAGGGGGGAGGGGAGGGGGGGGAAGGGGGGGGAAGGGGGAAGAGGGGGGGAGGGGGAGGGAGAGGGGGGGAGAGGAGGGGAGGGAGGGGGAAGGGGGAGGGGAGGGGGGGGAGGGGGACGGGGGGGAGAGGGAGGGAGGGGGGGGGGAAAGGGGGAAGGGGGGGAGGGAAGGGGGGGAAGAGGTGGGGGAAAGGGGGAAAAAAAAAAGGGAGGGGGAAGGGGGAAAGGGGGAGCGGGAGGGAGGGGGAGAGGGAGCGGGAGGGAGAGGGGGGGAAGGGGAGGGAGGGGGGGGAAGGGAGGGAGGGGGAAAAAGGGGGGGAAAAAAGGGAAAAAGGGGGGGAGAAGAGAGAGGGGGGGGGGGGTTATAAAAGGTAAAAGGTAGAATAAAGAAATGCCAAAGGGGGCGATTTATGGAAAGGGAGGGAGGCGAAGAGAAAGGACGGGTACGGGCGGGGGAAGGGGGGGGAAGGGGGGGAGGGAGGGAAGGGGGGGGAAGGGGGGGAAGGGGGGGAAAGGGGGGAAAAGGGGGGGGAAAGGGGGGGGAAGGGGGAAAGGGGGGGAAAGGGGGGGGAAGGGGAGAAGGGGAGGGGGGGGGGAAGGGGGAAGGGGAAAGGGAATGGGGGGAAAGGGGGGGGAGGGGAGGGGGGGGAGGGGAAGGGGGGGGAAGGGGGAAAGGGGAGGGGGGGGGGGAAAAAAGGAAAAGAAAAAAGGGGGCCCTTGGCCAAGGGTCATCCAAAAGGGGGGGCGGGGGGAAAGTGAATTTTTTTTTTTTTAAAGGGGAAAAAAAAAAAAAAAGGGGGGCCCAAAAAACACCCAATTTAACCCCCCTTTCCCCAAACGATGTGTTAATTACCACACTTCTACACACACCACTTCGGGGGCCTCTTTTAAGGAAACCAAAGCTTAAACAACGAACTCAAGCCCCCCGGGATGTGTAGGGTTTGGGCGGAGGCACAAAAAAAGGGGCCCCCGGCAAACCCCCAAATCAAACACTCCCCCAAATTAAAAAGAGTATGATAATCACCTTTTCCCAAATCCGTCTTTTTCCCCCCCCCCGGGAAAAAAGGAGAGA
>NC_061839.1:16949605-16984605 GCF_019202785.1 Penaeus chinensis
TGCAATTGGAGCAAAAAATGTTGCCCAGGTGTCACACAACTGACATGGCGGGGAGTTGGTGCAATGGGGGTGTTCTGACGAGGTGTACCTGATACACCCAGGCAGGGAGATGGCAGGGGAGGCAGAGGGCAGGAGAGGGAATCGAAAGGGAGTGAAGACTCTCTCCTTTTCTTCTCTCTCTCCTCTCCTCTCCTCTCTTCTCTCTTACACATACATAGACACCATACATACACAGTATCATTTGCACAGACACAAAAATAGTATACATACGCTCTCAGTTACGACACCGATATCATGCCAGTGCCAACAGTGCTAGCAAACAGCCGCAGTGGCCGACAAGACACACTTCCCAGGCGCCTCGCAATGGTGACAGGCGGCCCGCTCCCTCTTCCGGCATGATAGTCTCACGGTTAAAATGCCAGATGACATCCATTGCGTCACGAGGCCGTTCTTCAGGCTAACGGTGAAAATCAACTGAGCACTCTGCGGCTCTTGATGAAAGGAAATCTCTCTCTCTCTCTCTCTCTCTCTCTCTCTCTCTCTCTCTCTCTCTCTCTCTCTCTCTCTCTCTCTCTCTCTCTCTCTCTCTCTCTCTCTCTCTCTCTTCCCGGAGGTGGAGGTACGCCACATTACTGCCAGTGTTGCAACATAAAACTGTTGCTTCAATTATCACCTGCAACATCAACAACATCCAGGCGGTCAGACGGACGGCTACTAACGGACCGATGGACGACTTGTAATGATAAGCAGCAACTACCCGCAATTAAAAGAGGAAAAATGCAAATTAGTTCAGCGGCTGGCATAATTATTACGTGAGCACTGGATCGGCCGGCGCGCGTTTACCGTAGCAGTTACCGGCCGTGATGGAAGGCTGTATGGGCTGCACACCTCATTCCCGCTCTACAAACACTGCCATTTCTCTGGTCTGTGCATAGGAGATGGGAAGGGAAGGGGCGGATCGGTTTAAGTCAAATGCTCCATTCCCGGGATCGGGGGTTCGGGGCCCACAAGCGGAATGGCGCGCGCCCGATGCTCCCTTCATTCCGTCAGCGCGAGAGCACGGAGAGCCGGATGAGAGAGTCCGACCCTCTCCAAAAGCCAGCAACCCATTGCAAGGAGAGTAGGGGAATTTCAGGTAGCTTGCACTGGCAGGGAAGGAATGGGAAGTGTGGGTGGTGACGAATGTGTTATGAACACGTCGCATAATGTGTCTTTTATGGAGATGAGGGGATAAAGGGGGAGGGGGAGGCGGTGGCTTTCACTGGGAAGGTGTTAGGTGGGGACTCCCTAAGAAAAAAAAATGCATCTTTATTATCAGTTTAAACACTCGGTCCAAGAGGCAACGCCAGCGGTCGACCTTGCGGACTCGTCAGAGAAGGCGCGAGACGTGGATGTCAGGCAATCGCAGGCGCTGTGTTATTCGTGGGATGTATTGGAGATTGTCTATCATTATATGGCTGTGTCTGAGGCTCGCGGGCTGGGCCGGGGTGCGCACACAATCGGGGAGAAGAAATAAGAGGTACGTCGAGATAATTACCACGAGGGCGGGGCTCAGCCGGTTCGTGGTTGCTATTGTCTGGGCACAAATACCCCGCCTGTCCACCAAATGTGCAGCTTTCAACCGGGCTGTGTGACATGGCCATCCCACGCCCGCCCTCAGCCCCTTCCCAAACCCACGCCTACCCATATCCCCTTTCCTACCCCGTCGCCAGCCCTCAGCCCCTTCTCTAACCCTTCGCAAGCTCTCAGCCCTATCCTCTGCCTCTTACCCTATCCCCTCGCCAGCCCTTAGCCCCTTCCTTAAACCCCGCCCCCCCTCAACCGCTTCCCAAACCCCTCGCCCGTCCAGAACCCCTTCCTGAACCCGACGCCCGATCCTACACACCCTACTTGCGTGATTGCTTGTAATCGTGGTCATTCTTCAATCACACCACCACTGATCGCACTAAGCCTACAAAGCAAACCGACACATTAATTCCGGATGAAAACAATGGCTTCTAATAAAATAAAAATAAAACAATTATGATTAAAAACAGGGTTGAACTTGTGTCATTCTCAAATCGATTCTAATGCCGAATTTCGTGTCCGTCCCGCGCCTTCCATCATTGTATTGCCTTCCATAAACGCGAGTCACGGTGCAGGTTTGGTTTCTGAACTCCAAATAACACGCTGCCTCACAAAACAAAAGCGTGTCAAGCAAAATACATGCAGCACAAAGTGACACGTTCCAATAATTCCGTGGTATGTTTATGAATTTTCCTTTTTGCTCTATGACACATTTAATAAATTCGTGATACACTCTGTATTCATATTTCCCCATTATATCTGAATAAGTCGCAAAGCATTCGCAGCTATTCTTCATGAAAAGTGTGACCACAGTACATGGTGTCCAAATATATACTTTCGAAGTCGCACTGCATTCATGGATTTTCAATATATGCAAAGTGCCCCAATCCATGCATGTTGTTCCAATACACGCATGCATGTTCCAGTACACGCAGAGGGAGCAACCGAGTCTGAGCTCAATGGCAAACATGCAAAAGAACAGTTTATGTGCGAGTCCATAAATATTGTCGGTACATAATTTAAAATAGCCTCAGTACCCCGCCTCCTCCCCTCAGGTGACGAGGAATCACCCGCCGCACACATCAATAATTCCCGCACCTAAGACCACGTCCGACAAGTCACCTGGACGCGCGGATTCTATTTATGCAACACTTGTAGACTGCGGTGATACATGGAAGGAATACACACCGCGGCCTCAAGAAACGACCTCGTAGTTCTTTCGTTCCAGAACATACTTTGAATAAATAAAGACGAAAAAATCCCGTAAGCACAGCAGTCCCACGCCCTCGCACTCACATATGCCCCGTAATAGCTCTCCATCAAACTTATCGTCATGGTAGACAGAGACAAAACACCATCAAGCAATGGCAGCCTTGCATTATATTGCTGTCATCCTCACCGGGCGTCCGTCACCCGCTAGTGTCGCGCATGATAATGATGTAGAGACGGCGAATAAATCCCCGGGCCCCTCCAACCTTTGACAAAAAGCATGTGGCAAAGACGGCCATCCATCTTGAAAAGTACAGGTGCCACCATCTTCCACGCACACCACCGACACCACCGCCTGCATAAGTTATGGTGTCGCGGCGAGAACGACGCCCCGCGAAGCCCGCTGCCAAACACACCCGACTACACACCAAACTTCGCAGCCGCTCATGCATGCTGTCACCGGGAATAACGGTCATATCTGTCTCTCTTCCACTGCAGGGCTCTTCGCACTCGGTTCGGCCCGATCAACTCCGCTGCCGTCTCCTTGCCATTCATTGTCAAGCATCGACACCAGCCCGAAAAGATTACCCGTACTCATTGCACTAACCGTATACTTTTCCTCTCGCATCGGCAACGTTTCGCCTGGCTGTCGGAGAAACGTTCCACTCCGCAGAGCCGCCGCGCCGCCGCCTTGCTTCACGCTGATCTCTCAATAGAAACAAGCGTCGAGAAGCAACAAATGACGCCATACGTCACTCCCCGTAGCACACACACATCAGGAACGCATCGCAGTTTATGGAGTTCAAATCACAGGTTATCGCCCGACTAAATCAGAGAATAAAACCACTAACGTCCTGCACCCGTTACCCTCTACAAGCCATAGCATTATCACCGAATTTAGCAAGGCATCAGCGAGGTCCTTGCTCAATATTTCACAATCCAATACTAGAGGATTTCCCCCGCAAACGCTGCCATTCACAGATACTAAACGATGGAACACTCACATTCACCCTAAAATGGACGACGACAAGTAACCACGACAGAAATATCAGTAATTCCTACGCGATACAACTAAACCATCAAACACAACGGCAACAGACACGACAAAGGCATGATACGGCAATATAACAGACATTATTTTGTAACGTGATATAACAAACACGCGTTATAACAAAAATCCAGCCATAAAATACATCATCCGACAACAGGCCCTTATCACGGCCGACACGACGGATGGAATTAAACACTGCGAGACACAATAAAGACGAGGAGGACGCAACTCGGGAGACATGAAGGACACGGACGCTACGCCGTGACAGACAGATACCCCCTCCCCCTCCAGTCATGCCCCTCCCCAACTCCACGCCCCTTGCCCTGCCTCCCTCTTCCGCCTTCTCATGCACACGCTACAGCCCCCCGTGGAGGCAAAGGTGCCCGTATCAACACCAAAAAAATCTTGAGTGGGGGAGAAACATACTTGGGGGTCGTGGGGAGTGTTGGTGGGGACGAATGTTGGGGGTTGGGGACTGGGAGGGGAGAAAAGTCCACGTCGACCATCGTCCTCGCACTGATATTGTCGTGTCATCACGCAATTCACAAGGTGGACATTACAGGACCATCAAATGATAAATAAAATGATACATGGTAATTGTAACTTCAATAAAGATTTATATCTGACACGCCGACTCTTCGGGTACACCTTCCCCCCTGCCCCACCTCCCCTGCCTCACACCTCTCAGGCTGCCAGCGCGGGGCTGCGCTACCAATTCATATATGCATTATGACATATGGCCGACGACCCCGCAAACTGGCCTGGGACATGACAGTCTGGGGAGGGGAGGGGAGGGACACGGGGAAAGGGGAGAAAAGTGAGAAGAGGAGAGGGGGAGGGTTAAAGAGGGAAATGAGAAGAGGAGAGGGGGAGGGTTAAAGAGGGAAATGAGAAGAGGAGAGGGGAAGGAAGGGAGGTGAGAATGGTGGCGAGGGAGGAGAGGGAGTAGATATGGATTGCAATGAGAAAGCAAAAACAACGCACGCACGCACGCACGCACACACACACACAAACACAAAAACGCATAAATATATACACACATACACATGTGTGTGAGTGTGAATGTGAGTGTGTGTGTGTGTGTGTGTGTGTGTGTGTGTGTGTGTGTGTGTGTGTGTGTGTGTGTGTGTGTGTGTGTGTGTGTGTGTGTGTGTGTGCGTATATGTGTATGGATGGATGGATGGATGGATGGATGGATGGATGGATGGATGGATGGATGGATGGATGGATGGATGGATGGATGGATGGATGGATGGATGGATGTGTGTGTGTGTATGTATGTGTATGTATGTGTGTGTATGTGTGTGTATGTGTGTGTATGTATGTGTATGTATGTGTATGTATGTGTATGTGTATGTATGTGTATGTGTATGTGTATGTGTATGTGTATGTGTATGTGTATGTGTATGTATGTGTATGTGTATGAATGTGTATATACATATATATATATATATATATATATATATGTGTGTGTGTGTGTGTGTGTCTGTGTATATATATGTGTATGTATATATGTGTATGTATATGTGTGTGTGTGTATGTATGTGTGTGTGTGTGTGTGTGTGTGTGTGTGTGTGTGTGTGTGTGTGTGTGTGTGTGTGTGTGTGTGTGTGTGCGCGCGTGCGTGCGCGTGCGTGTGTATGTGTATGTGTATATGTATATGTATATGTATATATATATATATATATATCACTATTTGCAAGGTAACGTAAACAGGGATAACTCATTGCAAATTCATGTTGGGGAAGAGGGGCATTCAACCAGGTAGAGGACATTTGCCTGGCAGGTGCGCACTAGATGACTAGCTGGGGGGGGGGGGGGATTGCAGGAGGAGGGGACCCACCACCTAACAGTAACTCACTCCCAAGCACACACTAATATCACACCCAATATTTACTACTCGCAGCGTCCTGGAATTTACACAGATTTTCCCTAAAATATCTTACTCTCTCCTTTGACGTCGCGGTCGTTATCAATAAAATACCTTGCGTACAAACAAATAAATTACGGGCAGCGTTCGCTTACAAAACTACAGTAAAATAATAAAATAAATATCCATATACATATATATATATATATATACACATATATGGATATGTATTTTATATATATATATATATATATATATATATATATATAACACAAGCATTCATGCATAAATAAGCAGATCTTTATATCAATAAATAAATGAATGTATATCCATATGTACATATGTATGTATGCATGTATATATGTACGTACGTACGTATGTATTTATGTATTTATGTATTTATGTATGTATTTATGTATGTATTTATGTATGTATATAAATATATGTATGTTTGTATATGTGTGTGTATGCGTGTGTATATGTGTGTGAGTGTGAGTGTGTGAGTGTGAGTGTGAGTGTGAGTGTGAGTGTGAGTGTGAGTGTGTGTGTGTGTGTGTGTGTGTGTGTGTGTGTGTGTGTGTGTGTGTGTGTGTGTCTGTGTGTGCGTGCGTGGGTGCGCGTGTGGGGGTTAGGTATGCGTGTGTGAACTAAAATACCTGAATTATATATTTTCAAAATATTTACATTCAATATATAAATAACGCCCGCTAGCTTCCACTGGCGCATAAATCCCCCGAAGGTCATGCCACGCCGCACCAAATCAGTCGGCCATTGATTACACACATAAGACCTACGAGGCGGGACACAGGGAGAAAGGCAAACAAGCTAGGAGCGAAAACATCCCCGGACCCAAACAAACGGCGATCTTGGTCGCGTCGCCCCGTGGATCGCTCGCCGAGATCAGGCAACTGGGTAACCCGATGGAAACCCGAGTAACCAATGTGCTACCCGAGAAGAAAGGCAGCTACCTGAGTAACTGAGGCGCTACCGGGCCAATTCGCGGAAACATGAGCGCCTCGCGACTACCTGGGCAAAGGAGATCTTACCCGTGTAACCGAGTGGTTCTATCATTCCACGGGTTACTACATGGGAGTCGATGTAACTGCGACATGGACTTACGGGAAACTTCAGGAAAGCAACTGAAGTTACAGAAGAGCAATGGAAGAAAACTGAAAATCCTGACCAATCAGCAATACCATACTACAACACAACAGCCGACACTAAAAGCAATTGAAAACACAGTCTGTAACAAGTAACAGCTACTAATACCACACGTCCACTCACCACACGCTCTTTTATCAACAAACGCCCTGTCATTCGCACCCCCCTTGTCGACCTGTAATATACCCCTTTTTATTTCATTTTTGCCTTGGCGGGATTTTTGTGGCTCCCATCTTAATATTTATGCGGGCGTACTACTTGCCCCGTGCCCGTATTTCTCGCGCGGTGATTAATCATGGCGAGTTCATTCATCTTGGATCAGCGTGTGAGTAATGTGTCGTGAGTGAAAGAGAGAAAGAAACTGAAAATCGATACTTTTGTCAAAGGGAGAGGGCGGAGAGGGCCGGATGGGGAGAGGAAGAGAGGGCTGGAAGGGGAGAGGTGGAAGGGGAGAGGTGGAAGGGGAGCGGTGGAAAGGGGGATGGGAAGTGAGGTGGGACTAGGTGCCGTATGCCGCAACAAAATGACGTTTATCCGATGATGAAGCAATTTTCAAAAATCGATAAGTACAAATCATTCTGCGGTTACAGCTGCATGCTGCCGATAACAAACGCCTAGGCGGGAACCTATTATCCTCGCAGGTGTTGGCCAGGTAACCCCACCCGTCCACAACGAAGTGTGGCCACCATATTTATCACAGGTAAGCATTCCCCTTGTCCTTTGCGCATTTAAAACATCGAGAACGTGTGTTGAATATCATAAAGTCAATTTGTAGCGTCCTGAGAAAAAATGGGTCTATGTATCTCCTTGTCTGTCCATCGTACCATGACACGATTCGCCATTTCAAATATTTTTTTATCCTATGGATATTCTACCCCAAGCACGAATTTGGGCCCAAAGGGAAATCACTGAATACCCTACGCATTTATAGTCAAAACGGAATCCTATTCCCTGTCTACATATGAAATACACAGACAGAAATCATCAACACTTTCAAATGAGTGGCCAAACCTGCATCGGTAACGAGTGCCGACATACGTTATCATGGATCTACAAAAAGAAAAAGAAAATCGAAGAGCAATAATAAAGCTGGCCTATCTACTTCCCTATTCACTTTGTTAACATATATAGGTTTTAAGGACTGGCGTAATCCGACACGCTATGGCATGGGCATTCTGCGTACACCAATGTACGGTATTCGAGGTCCCAAATATCGCCGACTGTGTAATAAAACAATAATAAGTGCTACCGATGCTTTTATTACCTGCATCAAGCATTGCAAATGCAATTATTAATGCTAATTCACAGTACAAAAAAAAAAAAAACGCGTGAACGATGACACAAAACACAATAGAACGAACAAAATAGTAATGAGAAAAATATACTTAAAATGCAACACAATCAGCAACAATAACAGAGATATACGAATACGCATGATCATGAGAATAACACTAACAATATTCGCAAATGTTACTACACCCTTTTATGTCCTTTTCAATATACCTAATCTTTCCTACTCTGTTCTGATCATACTAGGCATTAGCTGCAACGTTTAATTATCTATTGCAGGAGTAAGGATGGTTACATAAATTAAATAAAAAATAAACGACGGGCAACAAAACACACACGTTGCATTAATCCATTACCGGACGCTAAATATACTCAGCCCTATAATCAGATTACATATCAAATATTAATGATAAAAAGAACAAAAAATTGCAGACGCAATCCAGAATCGATAATCCCCGTGTATCATTTCCTGGCCAGGGCAGCGTGTGCATATTCAAAAAATAAGAGATAAAGAGTGAGAGAGGAGAGAGAGGAGAGAGAGGAGAGAGAGAGAGAGAGAGAGAGAGAGAGAGAGAGAGAGAGAGAGAGAGAGAGAGAGAGAGGAGAGAGGAGAGAGGAGAGAGGAGAGAGGAGAGAGGAGAGAGGAGAGAGGAGAGAGGGGAGAGGGGAGAGGGGAGAGGGGAGAGGGGAGAGGGGAGAGGGAGAGAGAGAGAGAAGAGAGAGAAGAGAGAGAAGAGAGAGAAGAGAGAGAAGAGAGAGAAGAGAGAGAAGAGAGAGAAGAGAGAGAAGGGAGAGAGAAGGGAGAGAGAAGGGAGAGAGAAGGGATGAAAAAAAAGGCATCGCCTCCTGGAACTCAGCATACATATTATAAATGTTCCTGTACACACACAACCGGTCGAAACTGACAGTGATGCTGGTCTCGGCGATGAAGAAGTGCATCCCGGCGTGAAATGATTCCGGTGCGCCGTGACGGTCATAGATGGAGGTAGGAAGGGGGAGGGGATGGAGGTAGGGGGTGTGTGGGGGTGAGGAGATTGAGGGGGAGACCGGTGTCGCCGATCTACGTTCCACCGCAAATATGACATAATCCGCCGGAAGCAGGCAACTTCCTCCTCCTCTCCGCCGAGCTTGCATACGCTTGAAATTACGTCAACTTGGAGATCGCAGATTACCGCCAGGGCTTGCGAGTGCGTGTGTGCATGCAGGTAAACCCCCAAGGTAATGACACGTAAGTTTAGAATCACCTCTCGCAATTCACAGAGAAAAAACAGAATCTTAAAAAGTTATAGACAACTCGAGAGCTCGCAGCCTCAGGCCGTGTGCTTACCTCTGCTGGCACTCGGCACTTGGGGCACAAAGGCGCGTCCCCAACACATCACTCGGATGAAGGGGACTTATCAGCCGACATCGGCCGCACCATCAATCCACGGATACATGACCGGAGGCTGGGGAGGCGGCGAGGGAGAGGGAGAGGGAGAGGGAGAGGGAGAGGGAGAGGAGGGGAGGGAGCACCTACATCTTACAAACGGAGATAGTGAAAGGGCGAAGGAGAGAGAAAGCGGGAGAATGGTAGGGCAGAGGGAGGCGTGGAGTGGGGAAGGGGGCATCAATATCTTACGATTGAAGGCTGGGGTGGAACGAGGGGAAGGGTAGGAGAGGGCGGGGCATCAAGTCGTAATATTACGACATGAGAATGGAGAGGGGTCAAGGAGACAGGAGGGAAGGAGGGAGTGGGGGCGGCACTAACACCTCACGACCAGAAATGGAGCGAAGCATCGCGCCTTACGGCCGGGGAATGAAGGAACGAGGCGGGAGAAGGGAAGAAGGGAGGGGCGGCGGCACCAACACCTTCCACCCATCGCTCACATCCCGCGCTCCACCTCGCCGCGGATCACACCTGCGCACTTGTTCCTCGTGTCCCCCGGGTCCGTAATGACGGGTGATGAGCTAAATAAAAAAAACGTGTTCCCGTGTGATTATGACTCAATAACATCCCTAGATCCGATCTCTCCCCATTATCCGTAAAACAATTATGCTGGCCACTTACTGGCTTTTTTCACAAGGTCATAATGTAAATTAATCAAAACCATTAGTTGGTAGCGGCCATCGTGTCGGCACCATCATCCCGCCTCGCCGACCCGTAAATCTTCATATCGGTTAAAAAGTGATCTGACCGGTGGACTTATTTTCGTCTAAGCGGCCGACGTAACTCAGCCCGCACCATTAATTTGCCTCAAATTGCACCGGCATAATGACCACCGAGTCTGCCCGCCGCCCCGCTCTGACGAAGGTGCACACGGCTGCTTACGGCGGGCTACTTACAACGGGCTTCTTACGGCGGGCTACTTACAACGGGCTTCTTACGGCGGACTACTTACAACGGGCTTCTTACGGCGGGCTACTTACAACGGGCATCTTACGGCGGGCTACTTACAACGGGCTTCTTACGGCGGGCTACTTACAACGGGCTTCTTACGGCGGGCTACTTACAACGGGCTTCTTACGGCGGGCTACTTACAACGGGCTTTTTACGGCGGGCTACTTGCAACGGGCTGCTTACGGCGGGCTACTTGCAATGGGCTTTTTACAACGGACTTCTTATGGGGGTTTCTTACGGAGTTCCAGTCTACCTTGTTTTTCAAAGCGACTTAGGCAAGTTATCAATGCCTGAGATTTCTCTTCTATATTTCTTTCTTTGCCTTTCTTGCTTATAATAGCAACGTTATCATTTGTATGCTTGCTGGTGAAAAAATCAGTAACCTTGAATGAACCTTAAAAAAATCAAAGTAAATCAACAAGACCAAGAGAAGAAAAAGAAAAAATCCCTGGCGCACCCCAGCCCCCCGATCGAGTGGCGACCCGGGGCCGAATCGGAGGCGCGTCAGCCGCACAAGAACCGCCGCCTCACCAGCCTTTCGTGACGTCACCGGCGACCGAATTTTACAGGGACATAAAATACAACGTCTTCATACGTCGACCTTCGTGCGGATGATTTTACAAATAGCTTTATGGGACGTTTAATAGATTCTATTGGTTATTTATGGCCGCTATGAGTGTTGTCATGTTAGCATGCCAAACCAAGATTTAGGGCTATGCAAATCAAGCTGATAATGAGTGGCAACAGCGTACCCACTACCTGGTCGTGGCACCACGGGCTCCAGGTAACAGCTAACGACCCGCCCGGCCACGACCCATGTATGTAACTCATCTGTGCACAGGCCACCCCGCGCACGACCCGCACCCTGCCACTCGGGCACGCCCTGTAATGGCGAACCTTCCCTAAGGAAAGGTTCTCTCGGGACCACCATTACACAATCTCTACCGCCGCCGCCGCCGCCATCATCATAATTATATATATCTTAATCATCAACAGAATTTCCATTATCATCCACATCAGCGATCATCTCCACAATCACCATAATTCTCGCCACAACCAGGGTTCCATTCTCTCCCAGATTGCTGAGCATCAGTACCAGTCATCATCGCAAGGCCCCGTTGCCATCACGGCCGCAACCCACTTCTTAACAATGTAACTCCGAACCAATCCTAACAACACAAATAATTCCGACACAATAACAATCAAAACAATAACCAGCTGAATGACGCCAGGTTCTGGGAAGCGAGACGAGCACAGCCTTCAGGTAAAGCCTGAAGGCGCCGCAGCCCAGTAAGGCAAGGACTGGCCAAGGTGCAACCCTCGGCCATGGCCCTCCTCAAGGACGGCCTTTCCCTCGTGGGAGCTCTATGGTGAACGACCCTAACTGTTGTCACTCCACGCGACGACCCTGCTTTCACTATATCTAAAGCCTACTAGTGGTATAAACAGCTGCAGTAATCGGACTGGTAATATTTTTTGTGCGGACTTTCGCATCGCCTTCCATGGCAGGGAATCTCGCAGGGAATCTCGCAGGGAAGCTCGCTGGGAAGGTCCGACCCCGTCGAGTTCGGCCCACACCAGGTGCGGTCCCTGCGGGGAAAGGCCCTTCTCGTGTCGCGCCCAGACAGGTGAGCTTGTCCGGCGGCGACCGAGCAACACTCCCATTAGAGACCAAGATCAACCAACGACCACCATCTCAGCCGAAGATAATGGCCCAAAATATTGGCACAGGTAATAAGACTCGCACTGGCCGTCCTGTCCTCCTGCGCGACCCGCCACTTGCGCCCGGCGCTGTGATCCTACCGGCCGCGCCGCCGAGGAGGAGGCCGGCCCGAGCAGCGCTTCCCCGAGGTCTTCCGTCGGGGCCGCTTTGCATATTCCGCTACTAAAGCCTCGGATTTATATGTTCGTTTTTCCATATTACTTAGAGCGAAAGAAACCGAGAGAAAAACAACGAAAGTCTTTACATATTCAGTCCATGAAGAGGGCCATGACACTTAACTGTAATATTTTGGCTTTAGCTTCAAAAATCTTATCTCTACAAGTTTCGTAACGCACATCAAGTTTTAACTATATATATCATTTTTTCAGCATATAAGCTATCTCCCAGCACACAAAAAGAACAAAGAATATATAGTTTTTTGTCGCTGTGAAGTTGGTAACTTTTTTACATATTTTGTTGCTCCTAAATAGACACGCCCCTGCGCACGCGCGCGTACGTATAAGTGTGTGTGTATGCGTCTGCGTACGTGCCTGCACGAGTGAGAGAAAGAGAAGGCTTCATACGTCATAACAGACCGCCAAGTCCTGTAAAAGAGACGAGTACAAAACATGCAGGAGTAACAAGGTTATGCACGTAAATCAGTCAACAGTCCAGCAAGCTGCCATCAATCATGTGCCACGGTGGGACACGCAGCTGACTGACACCTAAAGACACCATCATTCAACATCCACTCATGAAAATGGATCACCATCACGGCCATTACAATTTCTACATCCTGACGGGACGGGTCCACTCCAATACATAACGTCATACAGTCTGCACTGCTTCGAACGAAATTGCATCGCAGTGTTGGCGTCTAAATCCACTTTTCTTGTGTACATGGACCACAGTCGGCGACAGCTGCCCCTCCCTCCAACAGGTGAGTGCGATGGGGGGGAGGGGACAGGAGGGAGGGAAGAGGGGTAGAGGGTGACAGGTGAGGCCGATGCTATAAATCACCGAGCCTACAGGCCTACAGGAGCCCGGACAGGGATGACGCGCCCGTCCGGAACCCAAAGCCCCTATTACAGGCTCGCCGCCCTCTCATTAGAGCGACAACGCCTATAGGCTAAGTACAGTCGTGGCACACAGCCCGACACTTGCTACCTCTGCTTGCACGCCATCACACGCCCGCCGCGGTAACACAAGAAAGATGGATGCGATGTCGGCCGCAATTGTGTCGTCTCGTGGAGCCGGCCGCTGGCACCGCGCGGGTCCGCCTCCCTCGTAATTATTGTCCCTCTGCCTCTTTTCTGTTACTGTTAACTTCATTATGCACATGAATAGCGGAGCGGAGCGTCGACTCATTTGCGCTATTTTACGCGTGTTTTTATCTCCTCATAACTGTGGGAGAATCAGCACAAAGGCATTCCTATAACTTACCGTGCCTGAACAGCTAAATAAAATCAGCTTTGCGAAAGAGAACCACGCAGACATTTCTGAAAACATTTATCAAAAACAATTCCATCAGCTGTTACAGTCTGTAATCTGTAATAACTAGAGCTCCCCCTCACTGACGGCGTTCCCCAGCCGCGGCCCGTTCTCATGGCCTAATAGAGAGAACACAACACCCGCCCCCCTTAAACACCTTCTATCGTATTACGTTCCCTCAGCTTCCCGCTCGTATTACACGAACTCGTTCACTTCCCGCTTGGATTATGGACACTCGCTTACTTCCTGCTCAGATTACGGACACTCGTCCCCCGCCTGCTCCCTCCCCTTCCTTCCCCTTCCTCTTTCTTCCCCCCTTCCCCAGCTCTCCCTACACTGCAGACAATCCCTCAAATCTCGGAGCACACACTCACTCCCCTCTCAGATTACGGACATCCCCACGCACTACGCTAATTCCCTTCGTCCTGATGTTACGGGTCCACAGATTACAAATATCCGCCTCCCCTTCTCCCTTCCCATCCCTTTCCTTATTCCTACTCCTAACTCTAGATTCGAGGAGAGGGAGAAGAACAGAAAAGAAGAATAAAAAAAGAGCACTGAAGAAAATAGATACACAAATACAGATATATAAAGACACAACAGAAATTGTGATTAAGATAGACTCTGTGATGCAGCTAGAGACAGATAGAGATGGTGGGGGGGTCACTTGTTCTGTCATAAACCATCAGTGAAAGTATGAGTGATGAAACTCATACTTGCGGCCCTTCATCTATCTGTGCTACTCACACTTTGCTTATTTACAAAACGTCAGAGAAGAACTCCTCTTTGAGTTCACTATGACTGACTGCGTCCAAGAGGCCCGTCCAAAAATATCACCAATACATGCTAGATCAACCACGGAATAACCGGATAAATCACAATTGGGTAAAAGCCGCTCATTCAGTAACTCGACCTGCATCAATAAGACCCACAAATCTCTAAGACGAATCACCTCCCAGCACTTATCTTTAATTGTAATCAAAATATAGGTGTTCGAGGCCGGGCGAGATTAACGGCGGTGGGGCGCATTAATTGCAATATCAAGGGTGCGGAGGTTCATTAGCCCAGCGGGAGCGAGGGGACCGACAGAGGGCGCGGGGCGTCGGCCTGTCAGCCTGACAGCCTCGCCGCGGGGGGAACCTTGCACGCGTTTCGATCCCCGGGCTTTTTTCTCCCTCTTTTTTTCTTGCATGAGCATGGCAGGGGCGTGCACGTCATCATGTCGAGGACTTCATTATCGTAGCGCCGACACCTCGCCGTGAGACGCGGGCGGCGAGCGTGGGAGCAACGCCTCCGCAAGTATAGCTTCGATATCCACACTACGTGCATCCGAGTTCACACTAGATCGCCCAGCGTTCACTTGGTAATTTCTGCGTCCGGTGCAGCAAGGCGTTCACCTCGCATACTCACGTCTTGAAGGCAACTTCCCACTCACTGTTTACCTTCCAATTGGAAGCAGATCAAGATAAAATAGAAGAAAATAAACAACACACTTACTCTGTCTGGTTCACAATCGAGAATAACAACGTACCTGAAAAGACAAAATGTATAATTAATGGAAGAACTTACAACGTATTATATTACATGTCATCAAATGAGTCTGACCAATATTGAGAATCGTCCCTTATATTAACCCAATGAACCCCCTAAAGTACCTGAACCACACAAATATTCCCTAGGAAAATTACGAAGGTGAACAGTCTACCCAAGAATCGCAGCTTTATCATACCAATTTAATTGGTTGGATTTCGCATATTCGTAATAAAATAGCATTGACAAAAAACGGCCTTAACTCAAAAAAGCACGAGGGAAGGGGGTGGGGTGAGCAACTGACATAGCAGTCAAGGTTTCTAAATAATGACGGGAATTCGGGGGTAGAAATATATTCCCACAGTCTACGTGAACGAGGCAGCGCTCTGATGCGCCGATTGCGGGAGCGCCTCGGAATGGATAGGAAGTTGTAATAAGCGAAGCTAAGTCGAGGATCAGGCAAGCCGTAGCTTTATTTCCTCTGCGCGAGTTCGGACACGGCGCGAGGGATATGATACGTATGATACGGGGCCAAGTGGAGAGGGATGTGGAACACAGTTGAAGTACGTGCCGTCTTCTTAGAGCCGAGTCGGAGGGAGGGGGGGGGGGGTAAAAGGCGTGGGTTTCCGGCCAAGCAGGAGGGGGAGATCAGCATTGAAGCGTGGCGACAACATGAGGATTGTACCTGGGGGTGGTGGTGGTGGGGGGGAGGGGGGCTGCGTTCCCTCCACCCTACCATCCTGTACCAACTCACCCCCACCTCCGCCGACCACTCGGCTAAACATTATTACTATTTACAATCCTAATCTTGAGAAGTGCGTTGTGCCAATCTTCTTTACCGACGCTACGAACCGCGAGGTCATTGAAGACATGCTAAAATATCCCAATTACCGGTAATTTGCTATATTTACCCTTCAGTAATTGTCAAATAATCCCCTCATTTTCTTAAATAACTCTGGGTTCACTTACACTAATAACAATCCTTCTTGTGAAATGTCTCAAGCTAAGTGCAATCTTCTAAACTAAAATACAACTCTAGGATATAATGGGAGCAGTAATTACAGCGCTGTCATCGCCGCACTGCAAGCCCTGCTACTATGCACTCGGACACTCCACGCTGAAATATGGAGCACTTGACTATTCACTTTTATGCCTTCCTCATATTATTTTTACTTTTTTCCACGAATTCATCTCATTAACCTCGGTAGGACAAGGTCGCAACGGAGTATTCCGGTAATATAATACTCAAAATTTATTTTGGGCATTCTCATGGCACGGCAGTGACAGCACTCGAGTGCCACCACAACCAGAGCTCCCAAGGCACCCTCCGCCGACCCCGTCGCCCACAACTTCCACCGCCACAATAGCCCCCCCCCCCTCCCATCGCCTCGTCGTATCCATCATCGCAAATGGCCCGCCATCCACCCGCCCTAATTAATTACCAATCAAATCCATCTCACCTTAAATGGGCGTCGATGTAAAGCCATGATTGATTGGGGTTGATATCGATACTCAAGATGCGAGAGGCCCAAGACGCCCCCGGCTGCCGCGGCGAGGCAGTGACAGCCGCCCTCTCGCCACAGACTTTACTCCCGCCACGCGAAGGGCCAGGAAAGCCCCGGCGACTTGTTACGAGACACGTACGTCACAGCGACAACGCGAAACTTCCACTCGTACAATCAGGAGGAGTGTTCGGAGGGCACGCGGATATTTATAGAAGTATAGCCAGAATCAGGGGATGAAGGAACGGGATTACCAGCGTGCAGAGGGAAGTGACGAGGTAATAAGTGTCAGTGACGAGTGTCATGCCATGCTGCCGCTCTCCTAGAATTAATCTCGGGCGCTGCACCAGACGCACCAACTGTCAAACTGCTGGTACCTGGCCTTCTCAAAACATTCCTTCTCCTCCGACTTTAACAAGCTCTTCGAAGCTCAACACAAACACGGACTAAAAGCTATTAAGTCTACACGGTCATTCCGGACGACTGTGTCAACGGGTTCCTCGACCACTATCTCCTTCATTTCGCCTTTATTTGCTGAAAAAAGCTGCATACCTGCGCGAGCCGGAGATAAAAGCGTGACAGCACATCGGACAGCCTTGTACTGCTGCGTCATTTTACGTGTGACTAACGCCGGCGATATCAAGTAACAGTCTCGAGTGTCCGCCAGTGACGCAGGGGGTGACAACTGGCTGCAGTTTCAGCGCTGGCGGCACTGATTATCTGAGCTGAGCATTTCGCGGCTGGAATTTGAATCTCATTCAGACGCATCGCTCCTCACGAATAAATGCGGACATGAATATTTCCAATCGCGCTGGATAATCAAACTTCAAAAACATACAAATCCATGAATCATTCCCAAACCGTCCACATCAAACGAAAGCCGTCTTTGGGTTTGCGCAATGAGTTTCGTATCGATGGCAAGCGGATCGTATGGCGTTGATAGTTTGCTTTCTGTGTGACATCAGGGGCGCCGTCGGCCAGGTAGAGAGGCTGGGGGAGGGGGCCAACGGAGGGGGGGGGGAGCGAGGAAGGGGAGCTGCATCACGTCTTTGCCAGCGTTCAGTTATCACCACTTCCGATTTAATTTCCGCGTGTGTCCTTGGCCACAGCGGGAGCCCGCCGGCGAGGCGATGGGCGCCAGTGTACGCTGAAGGAGCCTGCAACCGCTCGAGGGGAGCCAGGTGGCGCTGGCCATATCGGGGTACAGGTGGTGATGGGGCCATTGTGTGCGCGTGAGACAGACAGGTGGTATCAATTGTGTGAGGAAGACAGTTGGTGTTGGTGCTGGGCGTCTAAGGGAGACAGGTGGTGCTGGGCGCGTGTGGGAAAATGCTAGGCTTGAGTGAGAGAATGACAGATGGCGTCGGACTTGTAAAGCAAAATGTTTCTCTCTCTTGTCTCTATGTCTATCTCTGTCTTTTCCACACCCGGTTCTGTCTCTTCCTCACTCACTCACTCACAAACACTTTTTCCCTCCCTCCCTCCCTCCACCAAAGACTAGGTGCCAGGAAATAAGTTTACTCGTATCTATCGATTTCCCAAATATATTTTTTAATGGTTGCGTACCCCCTCCCCCCGAGCGCTCTTCCCCTATATTCAATATGTAAATGTGCGTTTCAAACGGCCGACCGATAAATTGTCCGTAAGCCCGTGTTGTCTGCTATAAAACATTATAGTCTCTAAAACAAAAACTTTTATTACTAGCCCGGCATCAGCCAATGACAACAAAAATAGCAATACACACACTAAAAACACACTAAAAACGCCCAGTATGTCGGACAGGCGTGACCTATCGAGCAATCTCAATCCGTGGCTGATTTGGCAGAGATCTTCGCTACTTGTAAGAGGCCATAAAAATCACGTTCCTCCTGAAGGAATCCGCGACTCTAAATACTATCAAACTTTTATGACGGAGAAAAACTGCGTCTCGCCCCACGTTACGGCCCTCGCACGCCCGCCCAGACACTCCGCCGCGCGCCCGCACTCACGCACGCCTTCGCTCGCCCCGCCGCGCCGCCCGATCGGCACGGACGAACGACCTCGCTCCAACCTCTGCCGACGAGGAGGGCGTTCGTGCCTGCATATTTCGTAGCTGGAGGGACACGCACGAATCACACTGATGAAAACAAATGTTGGGTTCGGATACTCTGCAACATATTCATGGAACAGTTTGCGATCGTTTTGTTTGTGCAAAAAGGAAGAAAACAAAACGTTTATATTTAATGCATATAGCCTTTATGCCTATAAGCGTGGCTTTGCAATAGCTTCCTCACCCCCTACGAGCGCCCCAACAGCACAATCTTTCAGAAAAGGAGGTGGATAAGGAACAGCGTAGGACGGCAATGCAGGCAGGTTGAGGGATGGAGGCGAGGAAGGGGGGGGGGGGGGGGCGGCAGCGAGGTAATTACTGCTCGATACATCATTACACAAACAAGGCAGGACTGGACAAATATTGACCCGCTGCCCTGTGAACATCCAACACATCACCCTTTACCTTCCGTGCCCTTCATCCACCCTTATCCCTGTCTCCTCTTTCACCAAGGTCTCATTCACTCTTTTCTCTCCTTTTTTGTTCCCCAGTCCCCCTCTTCCATCCTCACCCTCTCTCTGCTACTTCCCCTCATCCCCTCGCTCGCCTCCGCCCCTTCATCACTCCCTCCTCTATTGCTCCATTCTATCTCCTCCCGCCCTTAAACCTCTTCATTCCATCTCTGCTGCAACCCCTTCCCCATCATCAGGCAAAAAAGTTAACAAACGAGAAAATACGCTTGTAAACATAGTTGCAGGTAATTGCAAGCGAAATCATGCACGCACACACTCGGGGATGGGCGACTGTAAGAACCGGCAATAACAGACGATGACAAAACGAAGACTGACCGACACACATACAGACAGACACACACGTAGGTACGTATGGAGAGAAGAGAGGGAGAGAGATAGTATGGGAGGAGGAGGTAGGGAGGGGAGGGAAGGATAGGAAAGAGGAAGGGATAGGAAAGAGGAAGGGAGAGGGAGAGGGAGAGGAAGGGAGAAGGAGAGAAAAGAGGGAGGGAGGGAGGGAGGGAGAGAGGGAGAGAGAGAGAGAGAGTGGCGGAGAGAGAGAGTGGGGGAGGGAGGGAGGGAGGGAGGGAGGGAGGGAGGGAGGGAGGGAGGGAGGGAGGGAGAGAGAGAGAGAGAGAGAGAGAGAGAGAGAGAGAGAGAGAGAGAGAGAGAGAGAGAGAGAGAGAGAGAGAGAGAGAGAGAGAGAGAGAGGGAGCTCACAATCACACTCTCTCTCCCCAACACACACACACACACACATGTGCGTGCATGCGGACACAGTGAGTGAGGTCCACGAAGGCCGCTGAAGTAGAGCTCGCCCGCTGGCCATCGCAGCGCCCCTCCACTGCCCTCATTAACAACCTTCCCTGCATATAAAAATTTCAAATAACGCTGGATGACTGATGGTCAGCCATACAATCATTGCACTGCGTCAACAAATATGACTCTACCATTAACGCTAAGGATCCTGCAGCTGTATAAGCAAACAGGAATAAATATTATATTGTATATGTGCATGGGTGCATTTCTGTGTGTGCGTGTGTGTGTGTGCGCGTTGGCGTGTGTGGAGGGAGGGAGGGAGGGAGGGAGGGAGGGAGGGAGGGAGGGAGGGAGGGAGGGAGGGAGGGAGGGAGGGGAGGGAGGGAGGGAGGGAGGGAGGGAGGGAGGGAGGGAGGGAGGGAGGGAGGGAGGGAGGGAGGGAGGGAGGGAGGGAGAGAGTGAGTGAAAGAGTGTGAGAGTGAGAGAGAAAGAGAGAAAAAGAAAGAGAAGGAGAGAGAGAGAGAGAGAGAGAGAGAAGAGAGAGAGAGAGAGAGAGAGAGAGAGAGAGAGAGAGAGAGAGAGAGAGAGAGAGAGAGAGATAAAGGGGGGATAGGAGAGAAAAGAAGACAGCATGTAGACACGTACAGTATGTAGTGCACACCTCTCCGTGAATTCCGCCTCAGTATATATTCTTCTCACCATTTTAGGAAATATGACGGAATCCTGGCTGTTTACTCGCAATCTCAAACTGCTAAATATAGTCCATCGGTCGAATTAATGAAATAGGAAAAAAAAACATCCTCCAGATGATACCTTTTGGAGGAATTACCATGTGGAAGAATTGCTGTGTGGAGGAGTTACTACGTGGAGTTACCACGTGGAGGAGTTACCTTTGGAGGTTACCGTGTGGAAGAGGCCTTGTTCCCACGTACCCTGGCTACGCGGCCAGCCCACAAGAGGCCAGGAACAAAATATAATATTCCCTATCAAGACAGCCTTTATCATTATATCCGCCTCCGTCGTACATCACAAAGATAATAGTGTGAAGGGGGCGTGGCTCACCTTCCCCCCATGTTGCACCGCAGTCTGGTCCTGCTCTTCCTTCCAAGCCACTTCACCCCCAATTTTTTCGTTATTTCTTTCACCTTTCATCTTCATCCTTCATCCACTTCTCTATGTTCTTCGATTTCTCCTTCTATCACACCTTATCTCGCCCGTCCAAGAGCTCCATCCCACCAGGTCTTCCCTTTCCCCTTATCTCCTCTACACCTCTATCTTCTCTATCTACCCTTTCCACCTCCTTCCACCTTTCACTCCCCCTCTTCTTTAGCGAAAACCTATACCCACCTTTCCTTCAAGAAACCCGGGAATCAGGCCAAGAAATCCCGCGTCCAACATACATTAAAACTTTTACACACATACAATGTTATTTCCATATGTACCCGAGGGGCTGGAACGACATCGACAAGCACACTAACAGCAGAATTATTGCGATACAAACCTGCGAACCCCCCTCCCCCCTCCCGAAATTCACTTTATTCCTCCGTTTTATTATAATCGTCCTCGCATCATCTCTATCTTTATGGCCATCATCGCGAAAGGCCATTAATACTTAAGCCTATTCTTTTTATCTGCAAATCGTGACGGCCTGAGAATAGCGTCCCGCAGAAGAAGGCTGGGGGGTAGGGGCGGGGGTAGGGGGTTATGTAAGGGGGAGGCGGAGGGGGAGGGGCCATGTGCGTGAGGAAGGGAGGCCCGGGAGGTGTAAAGGCAGTAGGCGGCGGCTGCAAGAGTGATTGATAACATGGCACAGTCCCGTCCCCTCTCCTCGCCTCTCTCCCTTCCCCTCTACCCTCTTCCCCCCCTTTTCTCTCCCGTTACAAGGCATCACTCTCTGCTCTCTTTACCTTTTCTTCCTCTCCCATCTCCCCCAACACGTCGATCCATCTCTTGTTCCCAACGCCATCGCTCCCACTCTCACTCCCACTTCCTCCTTGCTTCTCCATCATTCTGGGCTTTTCATATACGGCCCCTTTTCCTTTCTTCCATTTTTCTACACTTCCTCGCTTTTTCTACCATACATCTCCCTCTCTGTCTGTCCCACTTCTCCCTCTCCCTCTTTCCGCCCTTACTCCTCCTTTTCCCTCTCCCTCTCTCTCCAAACACAACACCTGGTCGGGCCTACATATTTCCTCTTCCTCCCTACATACCACGCCTGAACCCCAGCCGTCTTCCCCCTTCTCCTCGCATACCACACGGAGCCTGCTTGCCAAATCTTCCTCATCCTTCACCTTAACTCCACATACGACATAGGCCTACGAGCACAAATACTAATGAATCTGGTGACGTCATAAATGATACAAACCCATTCATAAAATACGCAAATGAATATGTAACATGAATACCAAGAGTTCCTGTCTCTCCTTCAAGGCAATGACTGCACGTCTTCTGCCTCGAAGTCGTGTTCTCACAAGCTGGTGTCAGCGATTAGCACCCCACCAAACCCCACACACTATACTTGGTACGCCAGAGTTCGCCCCCTCCCCCTCGCCCCAGCATTGAGCCCACCAACCATCCTGCCAAACACAAACATACAAAATGTGCCGATGTGTACACGAGCCGCCAAACATCAACATACACGATGAGTAAAGTGTAATCGCGACCAAGTGACATAAGCGCGTCTGGAGTCAATACTTGTTTTATGGTGGGAAGAACTGACCTTCGGAGATGGTGGTTGCGTTTTCCTTTACCTGAGCAATATGCAATCAACTGTATAAATCTGAGACATGTAAATGTGTACATCCACATGCGCCCGCACGCACGCACACGTACACGAACATGTCCCTCACCCCCGTCTGTCTGTCTGTCTGTCTGTCTGTCTGTCTGTCTGTCTGTCTGTCTGTCTGTCTGTCTGTCTGTCTGTCTGTCTGTCTGTCTGTCTGTCTGTCCGTCTGTCTGTGTCTGTCTGTGTGTCTGTCTGACCGTCCCACAACCACGCCCAGCCCTCCATAACATAATCTAAAGTGTGGTCATACCTGTGCTTCGCGAGGTATGTCACTCGTCACTAACAATCACCTTTCCGCCACGAAAATGTCTACTCGTTAAGCGTTCTCCGTTTGTCTCTCGGGCGGGGAAGGCATCCGTAATATCTGAGGCGAGCAATTAATGGGGCTACTGGTCACTCCCTGATTCGCAATGCACTTCGCCAGCCACTCATTAAATGAAGATACAGACGCATGGCATCAGCTGAGTGTTAAGCCTTGCGAACGTAAATATTTGGTACGTGCAAGATATTGGGTGGCATTTTCAGAAATTCTGTATAAGTAAACACATCAAGTTAGTGTGTGTAACTAAACGAGAGGGAAAAATCCCTACTGCTGGATGCAACAGTAGGTCACATGCTATTTTTAGCCATGTATTTGCATAGGACAGCATTACCTAAACAGCAACAACATTAGCCACACTTAGACTATGTTTTTTACAAATGAGAAGTTGTGAAATTACATTCGGGGACCAACAGTAATGAGGTCTGTGATGCCAAAAAAATAAGCAATCATGGAGGAAGTGATTTCACAAAGAAGCAAAGGGCATGCCACGAGAATCGCCCGCCTGAAGGCCCACCACCCTATCTCTCTCACCGGGGGACGCCGGCGGGACACGTCCGAGAGGTGTCAGTGCCTCGGGGCGACTCTACAAACAGGTGCCATGTGTAGATCCGCTCAAGGAGGCGACGGGCGGGTTCGCGTCACCGCCCGGGCTTTCTCAACAAACAAGACCATCGCCAAGATGCGCACCGCTCCGCCCCGACGTTACCAATGCCCGCTGTATCAACACGGCCGTCACTTACGATACAATGGATGCTCCGTAACCCTTCATACAGACGCCGCTGAAGAAGTGCTTTTATTACCCCACACCGAAAGTAAATAGGTTATAGCAAACAAATAAAACTCGCCGAAAGGGCAATAAATCAATAAATAAGCTGTTATCGATTTCAAACAAAAATAAATACTCGTAGTATAACAACAAACGAACTCGGTATTGCACATGACCAATCTCCTCCTCCTCTCCCTCTCCTCCCTTCTCTTCGCCTCCCCTCCCCATCCCTCCTCCTCCTCCCCCGTGCGCGAGACGTGCAATCTTCAATAGCTCATCACCTTCCTTCTATCGTCAGGGGATGTATATACTCTACAGTGCATGGTAGTGCAACCTCACGCTTCACTTCAATGACAGCATATACCACACAGTTTAACAGTCTGGGAAGCTACCTCTCCCATACCCCTGGATGGTGTGTATTATCAAACTACCGCCATTCTGTTAACAGCCATCCAGATAAGTTGTAGGATGAAGTGGACTAGAAGTTGCCAGTCATAAGGAAAGAACGAAGTTCATATATATATATCTCAATCTGCTCATCTGATCCCTGAATCATTACAATAACCTTAAAGCATTTCGCTATGAGGAAAACCACCTACCTCTACGCCCACTCTATTCAACTTAAATCTAACTATCTCTACGTCCATTTCATTCCATTTAAATCTACCTACCTCTACACCCACTTCATTTACCTTAAATCTACCTACCTCTACGCCCACTTCATTTACCTTAAATCTACCTCCCTCATCAAACTTGGTCAATACGAACTATACTTCAGCGCGAGTTCCACCGCTGTATTCGGGTTCCACGCTGTTTGAGCCCACACTAAAAAAGTTTATTCGGTGCGGATCGCGGCCCCGATCAGGAGGTAAACAAGCACCCAACGCGCTCCCCAACACCCCTAACAAATACAAATACCTTCCACTCGAAAACACATCTTCCCACAGTCAAGATTATGTGGCATATATCCGCAAGCCAGACAACCCGCTATGTTCCAAACAAAAACTCAAACTTTCCACTTAATTTTCTCCATCTTCAACCACTCCCTCGGTTCGTCCCCGTTTTTATTCATGCTTCCTGCTTTTTCTCCCTTCTCTCTGTTCTCTTTCCTACTCTTTCTTTCCCCTTTCTCCTTTCTTTCTTCTTTCTCCGCTGTCTCCCGTCTCCTACGTTTCGTTTTAGACTCTCTTGCTCTCTTGTTGTTCCCTTCGAGTCTACTGTTCCATACATACACCTTTTCCTTTACAATGTTCTAACGAGGATAGCGGTGTGTGTGTTTCGAGTGTCTCTCTGGTGCTGCTCCCTCCCGCCCACACGCCATCACCCATTCCTTCCTCTCCTCCATACGTCCATCACCCAATTACTGCCATTCGAACATTAACCTTCCACTCCTACTGTGTTCCTCCCTCATTCTCGTCCCCTCTAACCCTCGCCTGCCCTCCCTCTCTGCCTCATTTCAGCTATATTTTTTACTCGTTTCGTTCTTCATTCTTCCCTCTGGTTATGTCTCGCCTGCCCTTTTATCGTCCATCCTCCTCTCACTCTACGTCGCCTTCTCTACCCGCACCTACCTCGCCCCGGTCAGTCTCCTCAGCACCTATCTTACCCAGGTCAAACAACCCAGCACCTACCTCGCCCCGGTCAGTCTCCTCAGCACCTATCTTACCCAGGTCAAACAACCCAGCACCTACCTCGCCCCGGTCAGTCTCCCCAGCACCTACCTCGCCCCGGTCAGTCTCCCCAGCACCTACCTCGCCCCGGTCAGTCTCCCCAGCACCTACCTCGCCCCGGTTAGTCTCCCCAGCACCTACCTCGCCCCGGTCAGTCTCCCCAGCACCTACCTCGCCCCGGTCAGTCTCCCCAGCACCTACCTCGCCCCGGTTAGTCTCCCCAGCACCTACCTCGCCCCGGTCAGTCTCCCCAGCACCTACCTCGCCCCGGTCAGTCTCCCCAGCACCTACCTCGCCCCGGTCAGTCTCCTCAGCACCTATCTTACCCAGGTCAGTCTTTCCAGCACCTAACTTGCCCCGGTCAGTCTCCCCAGCACCTACCTCGCCCCGGTCAGTCTCCCCAGCACCTACCTCGCCCCGGTCAGTCTCCCCAGCACCTACCTCGCCCCGGTCAGTCTCCCCAGCACCTACCTCGCCCCGGTCAGTCTCCCCAGCACCTACCTCGCCCCGGTCAGTCTCCCCAGCACCTACCTCGCCCCGGTCAGTCTCCCCAGCACCTACCTCGCCCCGGTCAGTCTCCCCAGCACCTACCTCGCCCCGGTCAGTCTCCCCAGCACCTACCTCGCCCCGGTCAGTCTCCCCAGCACCTACCTCGCCCCGGTCAGTCTCCCCAGCACCTACCTCGCCCCGGTCAGTCTCCCCAGCACCTACCTCGCCCCGGTTAGTCTCCCCAGCACCTACCTCGCCCCGGTTAGTCTCCCCAGCACCTACCTCGCCCCGGTCAGTCTCCCCAGCACCTACCTCGCCCCGGTCAGTCTCCCCAGCACCTACCTCGCCCCGGTCAGTCTCCCCAGCACCTACCTCGCCCCGGTTAGTCTCCCCAGCACCTACCTCGCCCCGGTCAGTCTCCTCAGCACCTATCTTACCCAGGTCAAACAACCCAGCACCTACCTCGCCCCGGTCAGTCTCCCCAGCACCTACCTCGCCCCGGTCAGTCTCCCCAGCACCTACCTCGCCCCGGTCAGTCTCCCCAGCACCTACCTCGCCCCGGTCAGTCTCCCCAGCACCTACCTCGCCCCGGTCAGTCTCCCCAGCACCTACCTCGCCCCGGTCAGTCTCCCCAGCACCTACCTCGCCCCGGTCAGTCTCCCCAGCACCTACCTCGCCCCGGTCAGTCTCCCCAGCACCTACCTCGCCCCGGTCAGTCTCCCCAGCACCTACCTCGCCCCGGTCAGTCTCCCCAGCACCTACCTCGCCCCGGTTAGTCTCCCCAGCACCTACCTCGCCCCGGTCGGTCTCCCCAGTACCTACCTGGCTCAGGTCAGTCTCCCCAGCACATACCTCGCCCCGGTCAGTCTCCCCAGCACCTACCTCGCCCCGGTCAGTCTCCTCAGCACCTATCTTACCCAGGTCAGTCTTTCCAGCACCTAACTTGCCCCGGTCAGTCTCCCCAGCACCTACCTCGCCCCGGTCAGTCTCCCCAGCACCTACCTCGCCCCGGTCAGTCTCCTCAGCACCTATCTTACCCAGATCAGTCTATCCAGCACCTAACTTGCCCCGGCCAGTCTCCCCAGAACCTGTCTTGCCCCGGTCAGTCTCCCCAGCACCTACCTCGCCCCGGTTAGTCTCCCCCGCACCTAACTCGGCCCTGTCAGGCTCTCCAGCACATATCTTACCCAGGTCAAACAACCCAGCACCTACCTCGACCCGCCAGTCTCCCCAGCACCTATTTCGCCCCGGTCAGTCTTCCCAGCACATATATCGCTTCGGTCAATCTTCACAGTACCTACCTCGCCCCGGTTAGTCTCCCCAGCACCTACCTCGCCCCGGTCAGTCTCCCCAGCACCTACCTCGCCCCGGTCAGTCTCCCCAGCACCTACCTCGCCCCGGTCAGTCTCCCCAGCAGCGGGCCCCGGCAGCGTGAACACAAAGGGCTGCGTCGTGACCCGGGACCGACATTAACGTCAGAGTATTGAAAGTTACACGTCACGAATGCACGAATCCACGGGTAAGTCGACCCACGGACGCTCCGCTGTTCGTGCTTGGCGTCCATACCTACCCGGGGGAGAGACCGTAATTATATTTGCGAATGATGATACGAAAATAAATATAACACGGTCAAATTAACCAGCAATTAAAACGGGGTAACCTTTTAATGGGGCCATAAACCGGGAAATCATTCAATGCCTCTGCGGAGCGCCGACCTTGGTGTTGCAACAGCGTAACACCTGGACACGGCCTGCAACATTGCTAGGGCAGGAGAGGGGGCGGGGGAGGAGTGGGCTGCACCAGGTCAAGCAATTTATTCCTGACACCAGTTAACACTCAGCTCCATCGACTAGGGTGCACACCATCGCTTGTGAAAAGTCCGGGGAAAAACGAAAAGCGTCTAAATATGTATGAATAAGTAAATACAGAAACGTGATGGCTCAACTAGCACAGCATAACCGCATTTCACAACAAAGCATCTCGGCAGGAGAGTGGTGGCGAAGGGCCAAAGCGAGCAGACACACTCTCGAGGAAGTGCGTGGCGAGGTGCGGCCGCCCTGGTGCTGTCTCGGAATGGCGAAGTGATTTTGGAAACATATGGCGTCTGCGGGTAACAGATGTTCCCCTGGGAGCTGCTTGAGTGACAGGCGTGTCCCTTTATAACTGACTCTACCTGTGAGGTGAGGATTAGGCAGGGAAGATGCCTGTCTTCTCTTTCCCCACCCCCTGCCCCTCCCCCAATGCCCCTTTTACCTCTCTCTCTCTTTCTCTCTCTTCTCTCTCTCTCTCTCTCTCTCTCTCTCTCTCTCTCTCTCTCTCTCTCTCTCTCTCTCTCTCTCTCTCTCTCTCTCTCTCTCTCTCTCTCTCTCACCTGAAGCAGAAAGGGAAGACTCCTCGCCAACTACACACGACAGTTTCCATGGCCTTACCTGAAAAGGATAGTACATTAGCATTTTTACATAATATAAAACTATTTATAAACCTGTCTGTGAAATATATAGGCTCTATCTGCTAGACATTTAAGGGCTGTAAAGATAAAATAAAATAAAACAAAAGGGTTTTGAATTTTTAAAAATGCATACAGAACAAAGGGACAACATATCAGTATGCGGAAAGGCAGTAATACCTGCTTTATACTTCCTGCTGGTAAGTCACTTCTATGACACAAACAGACACATGTACACATGTACGCACGTACGAACATGCACACACACACACACACACAAGTCTATACAGACCTTAAATAGACCATGTACACACGTACACCCACACGCACATGTACGCGCGCACACCAACACGCACACAAACACATCTAATGACTTGGATTCTCATTAATTTCTTGAGCATTCCAGAAACGATAAGCAAGTAAGTCGTTCATTATATTTCGCAACAATAAACATGCGCGACCAATGACAAAGACCGACGCAAAAGCGCATGTTTCATGGGTGTCCAACGGCGACAGAACCTGCAGCCACAAACATCCCACTGACACCTAGATTAACACTGACCACAATTTATTGAAAATAACTAAAAAAAGAGGAGAGCAGATGATCTATCGCCCAGCATCATGTTTACCAAATAACTACCACGGTTTCCAAAAGGGGTCGGCCACGTTTCATAACTCGGCCCCATCACAATGGCAGCCGCGACACCAGGTTGACCGGTGTCCTCCTGTGGTCCCCCGCTTCCATAACACTCAACGCAACGCGACATGCAAGGAATCCTGTCTGTGTGCTATATTATCCAGACAAATAACATGCAAGAACGACAAAAAAATAACCAATATCCAACCAAACTAGGAATAAAGGACTATGATTTGATTAAAACATGTATTTAAATAATATATATATATATATATATATATATACACACATATATATATACATACATACATGCACTCACTCACACACACACACACACACACACACACACGATATATATATATATATATATATATATATATATATATATATATATATACACACATATATATACACATACATACATGCACTCACACACACACACACACACACACACACACACGATATATATATATATATATATATATATATATATATATATATATATATATATATATACACACATATATATACACATATATATATAATATATATATATATATATATATATATATATATATATATATATATACACACACGTGTGTGTGCGTGCGTGTGTATATATATATATGTGTATGTAAAGTATATATGTATTTATATATATACATGTGTGTATGTGTGTGTGTGTGTGTGTGTGTGTGTGTGTGTGTGTGTGTGTGTGTGTGTGTGTGTGTGTGTGTGTGTGTGTGTGTGTGTGTGTGTGTGTGTCTGTGTGTGTGTGTCTGTACGTGTGTGTATGCACGTATGTGTATGTATATTTATATGTATATGTATGAAAGGAGAAAACACACTACCGTGTTGATACTATGGTATAAAAACCCACAATGAATCTAGTTTTTCATTGTGGGTTTTTATACCATGTATGTGTATATATGTATGTATGTATATATGTATATATGTATGTATGTATGTATGTATGTATGTATGTATGTATGTATGTATGTATGTATGTATGTATGTATGTGTATATGTATGCATGCATGTATGTATGTATGTATGTGTGTGTGTGTGTGTGTGTGTGTGTGTGTGTGTGTGTGTGTGTGTGTGTGTGTGTGTGTGTGTGTGTGTGTGTATGTATGTATGTATGTATGTATGTATGTATGTATGTATGTATGTATGTATATATATATATATATGTATATATATATATATATATATATATATATATATGTGTGTATGTATATGTATGTATATGTATGTATATGTATGTATATATGTATGTATATGTATGTATATATGTGTATATATGTGTATATATGTATGTATATATATGTATACATATGCATTTATGTATACATGAATACAACAAACAAAAAATATATATAATACAAAAATCCACACGTATGAATGACTGAGGGTCGTTTTTTTAACTAAAAGGGAGTTAAGTAATCTATTTACTTTTGGGGGAGACCATATAAGGGCAACTTAAGACAAAAAATATATGTATAAATAAACTTACATACACAACCGTAGCCCCTCACACAGAAATTGCACACAATAAAAGTGGGAAGGAGACAAGAGGCAACAATTCCACTTCTGTAGGGCACGGAGGGCCCAAGGCGAAGTCCCGCCAACGCAAGGGCCCCGCACAGGCTCGGCAAAGGCTAGGCAAGGGCGGAGGTGGGTGGCCAGGGAGCGCCAGCGGACAGGGTAGCTGTTAATTAGCAGGGCGGGTCGAGCGGGCACCTCGGACACGCTCCCTAATGAGCTAGTCAAAACCACCGCTGCCACAGATCATGCGGCCTCGTCCTGCCACAACATCCTGCTTAAATATGATTAATAATCGCGACACAAAATAGAGGGGGAGGAAGATGGGAAGTTCCTATATTTTCTAATATTTCATTTATCAAAAAACACCCACAACAGTGATGGAAATAATGCACCGCATATATAGAAATCGCGCGTATATTTACTTTTATGAAAATTTAATGAGGTACTGCTTTGAGCATCAACTCATTATCCCAATTTCCTCCATCTCTTCTTCCTCCGAAATGGCTTCTTTTCCATTCCCCAGATCCCGGTGTCTGTCTGCCTGCCTGTCGAAATCACGAGGACCCACACACAATGCACAGCCGGGCAGACAAAAATATATAAGCTAAAAGCGAGGCCACGCACTGCACAGCCTCTTTACTGAGATACGTGTACAGCAGACCATTGTTGTTTACCATGGCGTGTTGTTGTTCCCCCGGGCGTGTGTTCCCCAAAGCCCGACAACAAGGCCACAGTGACTTGAGCAAGGGCGAGTAAGGGACACCCTTGCTAGTCACTTCCAAGCTCCTGACTCCTCCCCCTTCCCTTCCCCCTTTCTTGTTCCCTTCCTCTCCTCTTCCCTTGCTCTCTCTCCCTCCCCGCCTGCATCCCACCACAGTCGTCCTCGCGTCACCCGACCTGCCGATAATGCGCTCGATACCTTGGCAGAAACGTTTAGCATACAACTTAATCCACTAGTTAATCCGCAATCTAATCCGTTTAATCCGGCGGCGGCCACTGGTGTAATCCGGTAATCCTCGGAGTGGGCAGCGGGGTCGTGGCGGGGATCCCGGGCCTGAGCGCCGCCCTCGTCAAAACTAAGACTGTTTGTTTGGTCCTAACATACCCCGGCCACAAACAAGCCTGCCCTCCCGCTCCTCACGGACTGATATCATCGCGGCCAAACCACTTCCTCGACACGCTAGCTTCACGTGCGCACACACCGCGGGCATTTCCCCTCCTGCAGTCTCGTCGCCGAACAAATGCATGACCTCTGTGGCTCTTTCTCCTCCCAGCGGCTCCGCCGAACGAGTCACACGTGGCTGATACATTTGGACGCCTGGCTCGTCTAGGAGACTTCTGTGGCAGAAATCCTTCTCTGTCGGACCACACACAGTTAAGAAATTATAGGGAGGGGAGGGAGAGGGGGGATGGAAAGGGGGAGAGGGAAGGGGGAGAGGGTGAAGCGGGGGATATTCAACACTTTTTCGATGCTCGACACACCCTTGCATATTCGACATTCGATACTGCCGGATTCTTTCGCTAATCAAACCTCCGGCATCGACGCTCCGTGTAATTTGAAATCCGGAGAATTAAAGTACTGATTCTGGCTAACAAGCAAAGCGGAAAACTATGCCGTATAGTCATATTAAAGAATATGTTACCGAGTCCTTTTCCGCACGATTGACTACAAGGGTCCGGCAAACCGCCAATTACACAAGCAGGAACTAACACTAATTCTCCTCCAGACTCGGAGATATAGAAGAACCTGGATTCGATTACTATCAGAAAATGTCTGTGATTAAAAACCTGATATGCAAGGCGTCCACAACGCAGGATGCTTCGGGTTGTCATATAACCACGAGACCAAAGGCGCCGAGGGATCACAACACCACATGCCCTCAGCTGGGAACAAAGCGCTGTCTCCACCCCCACCATCACCACGCACGCACGCACGCACACACGCACATACACACATACACACACACACACACACACACACACACACACACACACACACACACACACACACGCACACGCACACGCACACGCACACACACACACACATACTGAACTAATGTCGAATTCCTCCAGTCAGCAACGGCACTCTCGCTGGTCAGCGAAGGAGCTCAGCAACGGCTGAAGACACGCCGAGGACGCCGGTGTGAGAGGAGGAGCAGAATCTCCGACACACAAACCCTCGCCTCGGAAGGTTGAAATTATCCATGGAAACATAATTAGTCGGGAGGATAATCGAGTCAGCAAAGGAGCACACAGCGAGATATGAAGGCTAGCAGATAATCGAGGCACAAAGGTCGTAAGCAGAGGAACGAAACGCAACATGAAGGGAGAAGATAAGGTCAAGAGAATGTCCGGCACGGTGTCAAGCCATGGTCAAGCATGATCAACTTACAGGCAGAATGATGAGGCGAATCCGGAATGGGAAAAAGGAAGAGTGAACTGCTGTGGCATAGTAAGGGTATAAAAGAGGAAAAAAAGAAATAAGGAAAGGTCAACAAGGAAACAGACAGAAATAGACAGTCAACAGCCAAAGGAGAGAGTGGGGAGGGAGAGGAACACGACGGAAACGAGAGGAAAAGGTTTTTGAGATGGGAAGGAAAGAGAGAGTGAGAGGCTCGGAAAGCGTATGCCAGAAGCAGCTTCTGCAGCCACATGCCGTCGCGCCGGTAGGACTGGGGGCGTGTCTGCTGATGGGATTACGTGAGGGCTCCACGACTCTGGGGATTACCCTTCACACTTGACCAGACCCGCGCTAGCCTCCGCCCTAATCCTGCGCCGGGTATCGTTCGCCGATACAACCCTTGTACCTGCCACCCACCGACACGCCATCCGCGCCAGGCCGCCTCCCACTGCCCCGGCCGCACAATGTGTGTAACGTATTGTCTGACCCATAAAATTTGCCCCATCCCACCCACTCTTTCGCCCATCTTCGCTCGTATCATGCCTATCATCATCATTCCTGAGTACATTCAGCCGCCCACAAACCCTAAAGCCTTTACCGACAAGTGAACGAACGCACAAACGGATGAACGCGCGCACACGTACACGTACACGTACACGCACGCACGCGCACACACACGCACACACTCACTCACGCTCACGTTCACGCGCACGCACACATTAACACTCGCACTCGTTTGCTTACTCTCTCCTCTACCTCTATCCTTGCGCGAGTGTGTGTGTCTCTTCTAAAATCATATTTCGAAATTCACAGAAAGAATCATTTAAAAGTCCCAACACATCCGGTACATTCAAATTGACTCCTTGAAAGCCGCTCATCAAAGCCAACGTTTAAAGACAAGAGAGAAGAGGAGGGAGGGAGGGTTGAGGGAGGGAGGGGAGAGAGAGGGAGGGAGGGGAGAGAGAGGGAGGGAGGGGAGAGAGAGGGAGGGAGGGAGGGAGGGAGGGAGGGAGGGAGGGGAGAGGGAGGGGAGAGGGAGGGAGGAAGGGAAGAGGAGGGAGAAGGATAGAGGTAAAAGAAGGGATAAAAATAGAGGAGTAAGGATGATGGTGATGATGATGATGATGGTGATGGTGATGGTGATGGTGATGGTGATGATGATGATGATGATGATGATGATGATGATGATGATGATGATGATGATGATGATGATGATGATGATGATGATGATGATGATGATGATGAGGAGGAGGAGGAGGAGAATGAGGAAGGAGGAATGAGGAGGATAAGAGGGAGTAGGAAGGGGTAAAGGCACGACCCTCCCCCCTTACCACGCAGAGGTAAGGGGGAGGGGGAAGGGTAAGGGGGGGGATCAGGAATGGAAGGGTGGGTTAGAGTCTAGAAAGAGGTAATTGAAGGAGGGATAGCGAAGGCGTATAAGGTATAATTATTAGTACCTGGTGTCACATATACCACCCGCAGGGCCCAGACCTCTCCCCGCCGAAGCCATTCCCAGAGGCCACTTCTCCTGTCTAAAGGCCACACTGCACGCAGCCTGGCTTAATAGCGCAAAGCCAAGCCCGCCTCCCCGGTTCGGGACACGGACTTTAACGCACAAATGCGCACATTAATCTCGTGCGCCTCTGCATGACACAGCCAGACGAATTTTTCTCTTGTTAAAGTGCGCATCAAACGGAAATCTTAAAAGAAGGATATAAAGGGGGAAAGGCGGAGGTTAAAAAAGTCTGAAGCAGAAGAAGAATCAAAGAGACTGGTTCTGGGAGAAGCAGCTATGAGGTTACTCGCTTCAGAGAAGCAGTTGGTTCTGAGACCAACAGCTATGGCGGAATCGCGTTTTTTTATTTTTTATTCTTTTTTTTTTTGGGT
>NC_061839.1:16989605-16999605 GCF_019202785.1 Penaeus chinensis
GCAGCAATTCAGGGCAATCCGTTCCTGCAAGCACACTGGAAACATCTTCGCGGCGTCGAGTGTTTTTCTTCTTATCAGATTCACTGTATCAGGTTATATGAGCTGTCTTTGTTTGATATTCACAATATCATTATATACATGCATACACACGGACATGTATATGTATATGTATATGTATGTGTATACATACATACAAATATATATATATATATATATATATATATATATATATCCATATACACATGCATGCATGCATGCATGCACGCACGCACGCACGCACGCACGCACATACCATATATATATATATATATATATATATATATATATATATTCCTTGGCTCTTGTCGGCGGATCTCATTTCTTAAAGGCCGAGAAGCCGGGCGCTGCAATCCCTCTTCGTGCGGCAAAATACAAGCGTCCGGCACGATCGTGAGGTTGACGACAACGTCATGCATGTTGCCTCTGGTCCTGACCCGGCGCTTATCTCGCCACCAAGGCACGCTCATGACGGCCTCGCAATGACATTATCTGGAGTTTAAATGTCTGCCGGATGTGGCCCCAAGTCCGTGAGTCAGACGTTGATGAACTTGTCCTGCTTGTCCTCGTAGGGGACGCCGCCCTCCGCCGCCGCAACCTATATATCCGCGGAGATAAATTTGCCATTCCTTTTTCGTTAAAATATTCGCCGGTTAAAATAAAAGATTGTGCGTGTGAAGCATTTCAAATACCATCATTCACTGGTAACTAGTGTGAAATTACACCTAAGCTTTAAAAATTACATTCAATCATACAAACTCTTACATGAAAGTAATCGTTACCGACCAACCTCTTACTATCATTATACTTTGGACATGAACACGACACCCTTTTTTCTGGCGTTCTTTCCCCTTTCCCAGTAACATAACCATGCCGCCACTACTCGTACTCATCGCCTGTCATCACAGCTGCTTAATACTACTGCTGTCGCCTCCCTCTCGGAGAATCATTTTCACCACCACTTACCACAGCGGTTTCTATCTTTTTTACAAGCTCCATCCGCGACGCTCCTTGACTGGTGCCATTTCTATCCCAGCGTGCTTAGCCACCTGTGCCCCCGCAGTACCATCCCGGTCCCCACCGCCCCATCTCCGTCCATCCCGGCGAGGCCCATCCCGGCGAGGCCTATCCCCTCAAGGCCCATCCCGGCAAAGCGTCTCACGCCGACACCTGGGCGCCCCCGAGCTGCAAAACTTTTACAAGGCAGGACAAAAAACAAGGCGTCCAAATACCCTCGTAAGTCTAGCGCAATGCACAGGACCCCTACAATTTGGAGGCAGTATATATAAGGCTATTATTACCCGACGATACTCAAAATTGTTATTACACCTGCTTAAATAACCGAGGTTTCATGCCTCATCCTCGCACCGTCACCATAATGAACACGCCGGACCACAACGCGTCAGGGGCCCTACCATGGCCGCCCCGGATGAGGGACACTTCGCCCTCCTCTTCGGCCACTTAACGCCTCACACCCTTCATTACGAGATTACACAGAAAAGGAAAAAAATCGGCTTAAATACGTCGTTTCCTGTGAATATCCACAGAGCAGTGTAACGACGGAAAATTCAATGTGTTGCAAAGATATTGATAAGCAGTTGCATCCTCCTGTGCCTGCGTGCATGTTACGAAAGAAAAGAGCAAAAAAGGAAGGATAATAAAGGAGACAAAAAGGAGCGAGAAAAGAAAGAAATGAACGAGCTGAGAAGTCTTGTGTCAAGATGCAGCAAAAACGAGTAAGCGGCTGTCTTTTGGTGACGGCGAGGAGGGGAGGGAGGGGGCGGGCGGGCAGGACTCGTGTTCCTCCAGTGTTGGGGTGTTGAGAGGCAACATGCGAGTGGGTGATCTGTCACAATAGAGGGCCGGGAGCACGTCGCCCAGCCTCTCTTTACCGCACCACCACGCACTCTCCTCGTTACCAACACACTCTTTACCACTTAACACATCTTTATACATTATTAACGCAGTCTTCACGTTACTACCGCATTCTCGTGTCTCTCGAATCTCTTGTCCAAGGGCGTGCACAACACCTACGAAGCACGCCTGGCCCTCCGCCCCGCCGCTTCCGCATTACCTGTTCCTGCCGATGCCCGGGCCTCCTCAGTCCCTCTGCCTCCCTCTCGCAGTGACCTCCCCGCAACGCCACTTCTTCACCCATCTGCAGGACATGTGTTAACGCTTCTCTATTTCCGTTGCGAGGGCGATTCTCGGAAGGCCAGAGCCCCTGCAACCTCAATCCGCCTGGGAGTCTTTCTTCTATTACGGAACCTTACATGGCTTGTCCCATACTATGTATTCTCTCTATCTAAACCGAAGCAACTATAAGGGCAAACAAGAATGTTGATGAGGACGTGCATGGGTATACTACGTTGGTACATCTTGGGAAAACTTTTCATTCACTGTCATTCATATGGGGGCTCGTCACGCGATCAGTTTTACGAGGTGACTGGAGTAGTACGATAATTCAATTCCCGACAACGATAGTGGAACTGACGAGAATCCACCCGCAAAACGCTTTTACAAAATGACAAAAGTATGCGCGCCAATCTCCACCGCGACCATACACGACCTGGCCGTAATCGGGTGACTGACTCCGTACTATTTTGCACTGCCGTGTACACACCACCACCGCCACCATGTACCGTGAACCATGGACCGAAATCTATAAGTCTGCTGCAGGTCGTGTCGCGTGTGTGTACTTCTGGTGACCTTTGCTAATAAAATGAAATCAGATTTTATTGAAGCCAATCCCCGTGTACCCGAAATCAATACTTATTGCTTCCTTTGAAAATAAAAGTATTCTAGACGATTTGCGTGTGTGCGAGCAAGCGCAAGAAAGGGACAGGGAGAGAGGGAAGTGAGAGGAAGAGCGGGAAAGGCAGGCGAGGAAAAGGGAAAGAGAACTAGAGGACAGAGGAGAGAGTGGGGGAGGAGAGGAGATGGGAGGAGAAAGTGCAGAAAGAAGAGGATGAGGAGGAATATGATGCAGAGGAGAAGGAGTGAGGACGGGAGTGAGGAAGGGAGGAAGAGAGAGAGAGAGAGAGAGAGAGAGAGAGCGAGAGAGAGTGAGAACGAGAGAGAGAGAGCGAAAGAGAAAGAGAATGAGATAGAGAGAGAGAGAGAGCGAAAGAGAAAGAGAATGAGAAAGAGAGAGAGAGAGCGAAAGAGAAAGAGAATGAGAAAGAGAAAGAGAATGAGAAAGAGAGAGAGAGAGTGAAAGAGAAAGAGAATGAGAAAGAGAGAAAGAGAAAGAGGGATAGATAGATAGATATATATATAGATAGATAGATAGATAGATAGAGAGAAAGAGAGATAGATAGATAGATAGATAGACAGATAGATAGAGAGAGATAAAAAGAAGGATAAAGAGGAAAATACAGAAAACAAGAAAGAAAGAAAGGAAATCAGAGAGAAAAAATGAAAGGAAGAAAGACAGTAAAGGAAAAAAGAGATAGAAAGAAATTGAAAAAAGAGAGAAAGAAAGCGAAAGAAAGAGAGCAGCGGGGCGGGGAGCGAGGGGATCCGCGGAACCCTCGTGACGTGGGCCTTCCTTTGTTTCTGGAGTAAATGATCACAACACGAGGGTGGCGTTTGGCTCCCATATGTACCCTGTCTCACCCTCACGCCTCAAACATCTGTTTTCTTGGATTGAAGAGGCAATGCGCTTCCAAAAGAAGGTACACCGTGTCAATATAAGCCCCGTCTGCATATACAGTGGGGAAGTCCGATGCAAAATATGAACAATTGCGGCTGGAATTTTTAGTAGCCCCCTCTCCTCAAATGCATGCTTGAGTGAATACACATACCGCAGAAAGCAGCGCATACGAACGCATTGCAAGTTTATATGTAAACAACACCCGCGCCAGGAGTTGTATACACCCCCCACCATTCCCTTACCCCGAGCGATGAAGGAGAGTGGGACTCCCTTCTCGTCCGGATTACCCGACACAGGTTATTGCCCGAGCCGTCCTCATAAATCTGTAAATCACGTCTCCAGCAGTCTTCGGAAACTTCCCTCCCTCCCCTCCCCTCTTTGTTCCCCTCTCGGCACTTCCCCTCAAACCCCACCCCCTCCCCTCTCCCAACCCTCGAGCGCCAGGCACAAATGAGCAGGACCCACGTCATCCGCTCTATCACGGCCCACGTTCACGTTCAATTTCTTACGGCGGACGGTCACCGAGACACGCGGCGATTTATAAACATATAAAGCTAATGTGACCCCCTCCACGACCGTCCTGGCTAAATATTTCTCAAGCTTTCCCTCGAAAGTGCACCTCGAGCAATAGGCTTGAAACTCGACGTCACTCGGCGCCCCCTGGTGTGAACTCGGCCGAGCTCGACGGCGGCCCGGAGCACCGCAAGCGGCGACTCGGGCAGAAGTGGCTCCGCAGCATCCCCATCCGCTCCACCTACATCTCCTGTGTAGCCTCTAGCGACAGTTTTATCTCCGAGCTCTCAGTCCTTAACTCGGTTTGACATAGTTTCAACATGCAATAAAAGCATACAGCATAGTAAACAAAGCGGGCCAACATAACCGAAAGAGAAGTGAGCAAGAATTCCTCCTGCTTAATAGCCGCGGCTGATAGCCCCAGTTGGATGCTTCAGGTATCTGTCTGCAACACTCTGCAACACTCACCGGGGATAAGTCGCCACTTAAACGTCACTGCACTCACCTGAAAGAAAGAAAAAGGAGAGGTGTTATTTCTGCCGAGGGGAGAGGAAAGGAGGGGAGGGGAGGAAACTAGCTTAAGGGGAAAAAATAAACATATCGTCACCTCCAACATGCACGCGGATAGTCTCTGCGACTGAGCGATGTCGATAAACACTTTGTGAACACTTTGCTTTGGAAGGCGAGAGATGCGACCAATAATTCCTCGCGCCTCGAGTTGCTAAATCACTCGGCTGCGACGCCATAAAACACCAATAACAGATGTTGCAAAATTATGCACTTTGTCTCTGCGAAAGTCTGTGCACAAGAAAGCCGGCATAATCATTTGTGTTTTTTTCCTTCAACTTCACCTCGTGACGGCAATGTTTTACAAAGGGGATGTGGAAAAATACAAATAATTGTATAAATAAATACATCATATACATAGTGCTATTCATCCAACACCGTGCGCAAAAAATAAGCAACATTTTCCCAAAGTGACTACGGACTTTTAAGTGACTAATAAATTCGATTAAGCCATTGATTTTCCTCGTCGTTTTCTTTTTTTCTTCTTTAATTCAGCTTGGTGTGGTCAGCAAAAATACCCAACAATCCATCCGCACGCAAGAAGTGGGGGAGGGGTAGGCGAAGGTGGTGGAGTGGGGGGGGGGGCGCAGGCGCAGAGAGAGAGAGAGATGGGGGCTGGGGACTGGTGGAGGGGGAGGGTAAGGGAAAGGGGGAGGGGGGAGGGGAGCGCGGGGGTCAAGCTAGATTAATTCCACCCGCACAAAAACACGATCACCTTCGCTCCCATGCAAAGCCAATATCCCAGAGGCCGCTACAGATGGCGGCTATGTTGTAGGTCCACGGGAGGCCCTTCTTGCTCTCGACCCTCGCTGGAACAACAACATATCCGACTCACACGACACACGCTGCGTCTTTCTCGCACGTCACACCTCGTACACTCGCACACAGCTTACATTGCCTATTCTGTGACTGGGCTCTTTGCTGTATACCTTACTCATCTTGCAAACTTGAACTGTATGTACTCTAATGTTTGCCTCAAAATTACGTTCTTTTGCACCTAGCACTGATTCTACCATCCCCGCCCAGCGTTCATTGTTGCGTGTTGCAATCCATCTGCACCACGCCTCAAACTGACGATGCCTTTGGCCGTAAATACAGAAATCATCAAACTCAGCATACCCGACATACATCTTCGTGCATTTCACAATAACCCGGTGCCTGTTGCAATGCTCCTTCGGGATAAAAAGACCTAACATGTCATCTATTTTTTTTTTCTCTTTCTTTCTTTCCTACTTTTTATAACTGCAATGCCATTATCAAAATATTATAATCACATATATCTTGGGACTTCAGTAACCGGACCCCCCCCCCCTCCCCGCCTTCCTAAATATTACATCAGCTAAGATGAAGTCAATTTCAGAAAATTATCAGATATAGTCCAAGCTTTCCATCAACTTATCAACTGTGCTTATAATAATTTAGATTTTGGCTCGGATCAAGATCCCCCTCCCTCCCTCCCTCCCTCCCTCCCTCCCTCCCTCCCTCCCTCCCTCCCTCCCTCTCTCCCCCAGCAGATGTATCAAACTGAACAACACTTGAATGCAGTGATTTCTTTTCCAATGAAATCGGTACGTCATGGATACACGACCAAACATTCCAGATTTTTCGACGCGGCGGACAAAAAAAAAAAAAAAGAAAAGAAAAAGAAAAAAAGAAGAGGGAAATACATAAAGAAAGAAAAGAAAAAAACAAAGGAGCCGTCCATCAAGTTTCCAGATGGCCCAGAGGACGCCAGATCTTGTGCTGCGATGGGGAGGATGGAGGAGGGTGGAGGATGGAGGAGGGTGGAGGAGGGGAGGATGGAGGAGGATGGAGGAGGATGGAGGAGGATGGAGGAGGATGGAGGAGGATGGAGGATGGAGGAGGAGGAGGAGGAGGATGGAGGAGGATGGAGGAGGATGGAGGAGGAGGAGGAGGAGGAGGAGGAGGGAGGAGGAGGAGGAGGAGGAGGAGGAGGAGGATGGAAGAGGGGGAGGAGGAGGAGGATGGAGGAGGGGGAGGAGGATGAGGGGAGGGAGGAGGAGGAGGAGGAGGAGGAGGAGGAGGAGGAGGAGGAGGAGGAGGAGGAGGAGAAGGATGGAGGAGGATGGAGGAGGATGGAGGAGGAGGAGGAGGATGCAGGAGGAGGAGGAGGAGAAGGAGGAGGATGGAGGAGGGGGAGGAGGATGGAGGAGGAGGAGGAGGAGGGGAGAAGGTAAGAAGAGACACGGGAAAGGGAGAGAAAAAAAAAGTTATGGGAGGGGGGGAAGGTAGGAAGAGGAAATAGAAGAAGGAGAGGAGGGAGGAAGAAGAAGGGAAGGAGAGGCGGAAAGAAGGTAGGAAGACGAAATAAAGGAGGAAGAGAAGCCAGGAGGAGGAGGAAAGGGGACGGGGGCCTCGTTCTCATATACGGTCCGCGATACGGCAAGAGTGACATCAATTTGTGCGATACGATACAACCATCAGCATCCAATATATCTCGGAAGCGGGACAAGGTACTGAGCCCGAAGACATAAGGAAGCAAATGTTGCCCGCCTCTCACGACATGGAGGAGCGGCGGCGGTGTCTGTCTTTTCATTTTATTCTTGTGGCGCGACGTATCCGATGAAATGGAAACCAATGCGGTCAATAAAGCCAATAAATAATATCATCGTGACGGAAAAAAATGACAGAAAGAAACACTAAAAGAATGATAATAGTAGTAATAAAAGAGTAATAATAAGAAAAAAAGACGAAATACTTGTAAAAGCAGTTTGATTGGTAGTAGTAATACACGTACAGATAGTAGTAGTAGCAGTAGTAGTAGTAGCAGAGGTAGAGTAGTAGTTGTAGTAAAAGTAACAACATAAAAGAAAAGTAATAATACTGATAATGATGACTGACGATTGATAATAATGATGACTGATATTGTTGATGATGATAACAACAAAAATAAGGACGACGATGATGACAACACCAGTAAATAATAGAGATCCTTTAATTGTAGCGAGCCAATACCCCCCCCCCCCCCCTAAAGCCAAGGTTCTTGCACCCCATGCGCTGGACCCGAAAAGATATACACTTCGGCTTTTTGGAAGAGTGAGCAAACTGCCGAGGGCGCAGGAAAAGCGTGGCACAAGCTAATTATCGATGACATTTGATTAATAACAGGCAGACACGAACGATTCCCACAGCCGCGCATGTGCACGGAAGAAACATCGCAACCCTTTCCATTACTAACAAAATACAAACACATCCCCATCCCCCCCGTGCGCCAGCGCGCGCGCGCACACACGCACGCACGCACGCACACACACACACACACACACACACACACACACACACACACACACACACACACACACACACACACACACACACTCACAAACACACACACACACACAGACACACACAGACACACACACACACACACACACACACAGAACTGCCGTGCCACGGACATGTTAATCCGAAAAGTCAATTTACCTGGAAGTCTTTATGCGCGAAACAATCATACAACAGTTGACACAGCGACCACTTGATTCCGCTGCCATGCGACCACTTCGAAGGTACAAAAATGTCAACCTAAAAGTGCGAAAGAGTTCAGGTTCAACGACGAAATATAAAGATACATAACTCACCCAAAGCCATCATAGTCGCCAAACATCCATGAAGTTTTGCAACTTCCCCCATATCCCCGAATTCTATGGTAAGCAAAAGGTGGACCAACTACATCCAGCGACTATTATCACCACCAAACACCGTTCAAAATCCACTAGCACTACTAGCACCGCCACCGTAGATCAATACGAGCCTCGGCATTAATCAATAAATGTATATACAAGTTTATACAGAAACAGCGGGGTTATAAAATGCACAGTCATGCCCTCTCCGCGCCCACCCTCTAAACTGGTTTCGAGCCATTTCATAAACCGTTTGCCGATGAAAAACTCGGGTGCCTTCGAGAGGCGAGTGGTGGGGGACCATTACAACCTCGTGTGGGTGTACTTCTGCCTAAGCTATGGAGGAGGCTCGCAGACAAGACTAATGGGGCATGCATGACACCAGGCGAAATCCTCACTCTATGCCACAGAGATGGAGGTTTAAAATGAGTTATAACTAAGGTAACAAGAGCAAAAAATGTTATGACGATATGGATACGAAGAATAAGCTGTGTCAAGCAGCAACTTCCCCCAACATCAAGACAAAATAGGGACATCCCCCTCCCCATCAAGCAAAGCAAAACAAGAACTTAAAACTGTCGTCACACAACGCAGGCATAACGGAACAAAGACAAGTGGTTCACGTCAAGCACTCGTCAGGCTAATATACGTCCTTGTAAACCACCGTTTCCATGTCACTTGAGGATGAATTACCAGCCACTCCTCCGGCGCGCTCAGAATGCATCGCGTCCCTTTTTGACACCCAAATGGAATTGGTAATGAGGCCGCCCAATGATCTCCATCCAGTGACCAATAGTGGCATTTATCAATTCCACGAGGAAAAAAGGTAAAATAATAGGAACCTTGTGAAGAACATGATGGCTGAGAGGAAGCCAACCCCAGTAAGCGACGTGGGGAAGGGGGGGGGGGGGTCGGGGTTGCAACACGCCTCAATACACCTCCCTCTGTATTGCACCGACAGCTACCCCCACGCAGTGCATTTTCGATTCGTTAGAAAGGCGTCAACTTAAAATTACAAGAAATCGTAATATGGTCCGAGTTACAAGGACCAGCTAGGTTAACGAGCCCTCCTCCACCTTTGCTGTCGAGATTAATGTCACCTCAATAACAATTATTGACTCATAAATATCCGCTGGAAAACACGCGTCGAGTGTGCTAGAGCAACAAAAGGTATATGTTTAATAGTTTTAACATGACTAACCGCCCAGGACGACAGATTAATGTTTGGCCTGTAATGTTAAACAAGGTGCAGGCTCGAACAGCACGACATAAGCACGAGCGTTGGGCCGAGTACCGGGCTGCCTCCAGGGACTGTGGCGACAGCTGACAAACGCCTGTGGTAATGATGGCTCCACGGTTATTATCATCACGCCCGCGGCCCGCCCACCCATACACCCAAAGCCAATCGCGGCTATCCTTCTACCTATCAAGGCTTCCACACGTTACCATACACGTTCATAATTTTATTTTAATTAAGAAACCATACTCTCTCTCTCTGTCTCCTTCCCCTTCACTTCCTCTCTCTCTCTCTCTCTCTCTCTCTCTCTCTCTCTCTCTCTCTCTCTCTCTCTCTCTCTCTCTCTCTCTC